>NC_059327.1:10162500-10262500 GCF_018350155.1 Leopardus geoffroyi | reverse complement strand
ATAAACATTTTTTAAAAAGTATTGCAAAAGATTCAGACAATAGATTTGTGCTTCCCAGTATCTATTTCCTAAAATCTGAAATCTCCCTTCCTAAAAAACATGGTGACCAGTATAGTGCCTTGTAATAGGAGGCATTTTCTGTGGTATTTAAGAGTGAAGGCATTGGAGTCAGGTCTGTAACTGAATTGTGGGGTTTCTGTTTACTGTATGTGAACTTAGTGATTGACTCTTAGTAAGCCCTGGTAACTTCCCTTGTTGATAAAATAGGGACAACACTATATACTTCACTGAGTTGCTGGGATAATTTTACAAAATAATGATATAGAACAATTGACTATATATATCTAACATCTCATAAGCAATTAATTAATCTTTGTTATTGTTATGAAAATTCCTTTAAGGGGCACCTGGGTGGCGCAGTCGGTTGAGTGTCCGACTTCAGCCAGGTCGCGATCTCGCGGTCCGTGAGTTCGGGCCCCGCGTCGGGCTCTGGGCTGATGGCTCAGAGCCTGGAGCCTGTTTCCGATTCTGTGTCTCCCTCTCTCTCTGCCCCTCCCCCGTTCATGCTCTGTCTCTCCCTGTCCCAAAAATAAATAAACGTTGAAAAAAAAAAATTTGAAAAAGAAAATTCCTTTAAAATACATGTCCCATGTTTTCTTCCTCTGATTGCTATTTATTTCAGTTCAGGTTTGCATTTTTTAAAAATCTCACAGCAATACAGAATTTTGGATCCTTGTTTACTTTTTTTTTAATGTTTTTATTTATTTTTGAGAGACAGACAGACAGAGCGCGAACAGAGGAGGAGCAGAGAGAGAGGGAGACACAGAATCTGAAGCAGGCTCCAGGCTCTGAGCTGTCAGCACAGAGCCGGACATGGGGCTCGAACCCACAAACCGTGAGATCATGACCTGAGCCGAAGCCAGACGCTTACCCGACTGAGCCACCCAGGTGCCCCTTGTTTACTTTTTAACACCAATATATTACAATGTGTTTGGAGTTGCTTTTTTTTTAAATATTTCTTAGTTTATCCCCTGTTGTCTTTATTGATGATTAATATTCATATTTTTCTTATTTTGGCTTTTCTTATTTAGCATCAGGATTTTTTTCTTACCATTTCACATAATTCCACATGAAATTCTATTATATATATTTTTCCAAATATCTTTGTTAGTTTTGAGGCTTTACTACATGTGGGAAAAATTTCCTACATTATTATGACTGGAGGGCAAATTTCAATCGCATCATGTTAGCAATGTTTTAATTAAATTGTATACAGCAGGGGTCAGGACGACACAGCCTAGTCAGAGGACTCTCCAGGGATCCACAAAGATAGATTCGCGACAAAAGACTTTATAGTTTAGTATAGACAAGTATCATTTTAATGCTAATACTTGGTTTGTGTTATTTTTCTCAAGCCTCTATTTCTTTTTACTATTTATGCCATTAAACTCATTTATGTTGCCTAAAAAAGTTAATATTTAGAATTTTGCAGAAATAAGATTTTAATTTAAATAAAGTGTAGTCCTTATTAAAGTCAGAATAAGTGGGAAATACAAACAGTTCTAGGCTATATTATTCTACAGTAAACATTTATGGAATTCCAGCAGAGTGAATCTTACATTCAGTCACTGTGGGTCTGCAAGGAAGAATATCACACGACAATTTTAAGAATAGAACTAACTGGAAAACAATTATCTGTCCTTCACTTTGTGATTCAAATGGTTCTTTGGGAGACAAAACTAAAAAAATCAATTACTGTATCAGGAGACAAGGTGTGTATAATGCTTGCACTCTGGCACAGGGACTACTGTCTCTTTCTCTTTTTTAAAATTTTGATGATTTTACCACTGTTATGTAAATCTATCTTTTCCCTAAACCTTTTGTTAAAATCACAAGAAAACTGTAGACTTATAAATATAGTTGCAAAAGACCTCAATGAAGCATGAGCAAAATAAATCTGGCAATGTATAAAAATAATTCTAACACCATGACCAAGTGGGACTTTCAAAGAATGCAGTTTGTCAAAATCCCCAAAATCTGTTAACACAATACATCATTTCAAGAGAATAAAAAAAAATCATATAATCATTTCAAGAACTACAGAAAAAGCATTTGGTAAAATCAAACCGTTTTTAGAAAGAAACTTCCTCTACCTGATAAAAGCATCTACAAAAGATTCACAGCTAACATCATATGAAATAGTTAAAGACTAGATGCTTTACCTCTGAAACTGAGACTAAGAAAAGAATGTCTGCTCTTACTATTCGAGTAAGCATTGTACTGGAAGTTCTATCCATGGCAATTAGGAGAGACAAATAAATAAAAGGGATCTAGGCTGGAAAGCTAAATTTAAAACTATTTCTATTTGTGGGTGACATGATCTATACATAAAAATCTTAAAGACCTGACTCAAAACATAGAACTGATGAAAGAGGTCATTGAGGATGAAAATAAAAGATCAATACCTAAAACTTAATTGTATTTCTACATTCTTTTAATAAATAATCCAAAAATAAAATTTGAAAAAAATCCATGTAGACTAGCATGAAAAAAGAACAAAGTTCTTAGGGATGAATTTTACAAAAGAAGTTTATAACCTAAACTCTAAAAACTACAAAACACTGTTGAAGAAATTAAAGATCTAAATAATTTTTTTTAAAAATCACATATTTATGCACTGGATCATTTAAAATCTTTTAATAGCACTGCTGGCCAAACTTATCTCCGGATTCTATCCCTGTCAGATTCTCAGCTGACTGTAGAAATTGAAAAACTGAATCTAGGGGCGCCTGGGTGGCGCAGTCGGTTAGGCGTCCGACTTTGGCCAGGTCACGGTCTCACGGCTCGTGAGTTCGAGCCCCGCGTTGGGCTCTGGGCTGATGGCTCAGAGCCTGGAGCCTGTTTCCGATTCTGTGTCTCCCTCTCTTTATGCCCCTCCCCCATTCATGCTCTGTCTCTCTCTGTCCCAAAAATGAATAAACGTTGAAAAAAATTAAAATATAGAAAACTGAATCTAAAATTCACATGGAATTGTGTGGGTGCCAGGATAGCCAAAAATATCCTAAAGAGTAACAAAATAGAAGGATTTACGATGCCCCAATTTTGAAACTTACTGCAAAATAGGAAACAAGACAGTGTGGTACAGGCATAAGGATAGACATATTAATTAATGGAATACACCCGAGAATCCAGAAGTACAACCGGCATCTATGATCAGTTGAATTTTAACATCAGGGCCAAGACTATCCAATGGGGAAAGAACAGTCATTTCAACAAATGGTCCTGGAAAACTGAGGGGCCACATACAAAAGAATGAAGTTGCCCTTTCACCTCATGCCACATATAAAAATTAACTCTAAATGGATTCAACCTAAATATAGGACTTAAACTGTAATATTCTTGGTGGAAACCATGCAGGTAAACGTTGTGACCTGGGGTTTGGTATAGAATACTTAACTATGACACAAAAAACGTCGGAATTTATCAGTGTTAAACCTTTGTTCTTCAAAGCACATAATCTAGAAAGCAAAAAGACAATATTTATAATGGGATAAATTATTTGAAAATCATATACCTAATAAGGAATTTCTTTCTAGAATATATGAATAACAATGATAAGTCAATAATAAAAGAACACAGTCCAATTAAAAAAAAATGGGCAAAGGATATAGACATTTCTCCAAAGATTAGAAATTGTCAATAAGCACATGAAAAAATGCTCAATATCTTTTGAATTTTCATTGTACTCATCATCAAAGTATCTAACCATTCTGTGAAACAGACCCATAGATGTATCACACCACAACATGGTGTCACTTTGTAAGGCAGCATGCTTGTTAGATATTCACCTCAGTTGTTTTTCAGAACAATTTTATAAAATAGGCATTATGGTCCCCACTTCATAGATGAGAAAACTGAGGATCAGAGAACCAAATTTACTTGATCAAAGCTTTACGCAGAGCAGGTCGTAGAATGGGGATTTCATTTCGGCTTTAATTAAGTCCACAAACCCAAAATTAACTTTTAAAACTATAAACAAAATACTATATTAATATTTTGTCTATTCAGATTTTTCCATTTAAAATGAGTCAAATTTATAAATTGTTATTTTCCTAGAAACATTTGCTTTTTCTACGTGATCAGAGTAATTAACAAAGTGCCATGCATATATTTTCTTAATCTCTTTACATATCTATGTTTACAGATTTATATCCTTTCTCATTATTGTAAAGCTTCATTCAAATTGTTGTCTTCTGTTTTCTTTAATTCTTGGTGGTTTAAGATTGGCGATTGTTAATTTCATTTAGAAAAATTTTATTTTTTTAATTTTTAAAACATTTTAGGCAAATTTACTTAACACTGGATTTATTCTTTTTAATCTTATGCATAATTATATTTCAGTTATCTCTAAGATGTTTTAAATATTTTTTCCTAAATTCCAAGGAAAAGTTTAAACCATTTTTATTATTTCTATTTTATTTTATTTTATTTATTTATTTATTTATTTATTTTTTTTTCTATTTTAAAAAGCTTTAGCACAATTTTGTAAGTGAATGAACATGTACTATTCACTTTTTTGTCATTATTTTTCACTTGGAGGGCAAAACCAGTTCCCACCTGATGACTGGCGGCAAACGCGGCTCATGATCACACTTGGTTGTATACTTTGACGGCACAGGAGTTGAATCCTCTTTGCAGTCTGTTGCTAGGCAAGAGAACTTTTTCAACCTCCAGTTACCAAAAGGATTGTATAAATCAGATTTCTTCCATAGGAGAGGTAGCGTCCTTCTCTTACTCATTCTGTTTCTGTGTAGTGGTTGTGAAACTTACACATCTTTGGATGGAATATTAGTAGAGATCACCTGTCTCCTTCATGAAGAATTGAATTTCTTTGTACTGCATATCTCACAATATATAACACATTCATTTATTAGTTCCACTGTCTTACTATTTTCAGAAAGTTATTTATTTATTTATTTATTTATTTATTTATTTATTTAGAGAGTGAGGGCACGAGTGGGGCAGGGACAGAGGAAAAGGGAGGGAGAGAATGTTAAGCAGACTCCATGCCCAGAGTGGGGGCAAAACATGAGGCTCAATCTCAGGATGCTGAGATCATGACCTAAACCAAAACCAAGAGTTGAATGTTTAACCAACTGAGCCACACAGGTGCTCCAAGAGACTTAAAAATGTTTACGTTGCCATATAAATCCAAAAAACAATCCAGAGAGTATTTTGTGAAAAAGACATATGGATACAGCAATGAAGATGGTGTTGACGATCACAGTAATTTTTCACACATACTTGGCAGTGGGGCAACAAGAACTATATGAAAAATTAGAGACCATTTGAACAGGTAAACTTACATTTACATCTGTCCCAAGCAATTTATAAAAGATATTCAGAAAGTGCATTTAGTATTATTTATATCAGTAAGATAATAGTCATAAGTTATGTATTTAAAACAAAGACATTTAAAAATAATTGAGAGAAAATAATACTGAGATTATAAGTAGTTCCTGAGAATCGTTTGTGAGATTAAGATGAAAATACTCAAAATTAAGATTAAATGAAATAAGGGGTTAAAAGATTAAGACAATTGATATTTATATTACAGATAGAAGATATATAGTATTTTCAGATAATGACTTATTTTTTCTTTGTATTTTCATGGCTGTCCATGTTTTTTTATTATACGTATATATTACTTTTATCACCTAAAATGTATCATTACATTATTGTAACGATTGCTTGGAATTAATTTTGCTTATTAATTTTCTTAATTTCCCTAATTTATTCTGAACACATTCTGATGAGCATTTGGAGTTCAAGGTACTCTTGTTGTACATTGTCATCTATAGACTTGGCTTTCTCATCTTACATGGAAGGCTACAATACAACCTTACTATAATATTACACCAGCTACCAGTTTCTTTGTATAATATGGTTTGTGTAAATCAATTAAATATTAATTATTAATTATTTTACGTAATTGCGAGTGGGGAATGTAATGGGTAATAGAAAAGTATGCATTTGCAATGGTGTGTCTTTGTGTATGTGTAATGATAAATTAATATTTTAGGAAGCATTAAGATGCTCCAACTTTCAGTACTTCACTATAGTACGACTCATTCACTATAATTTTTTTTTGTAAACACTTTAATTGATATAGCTTCAAAAATAGATATACTATGGAGGGTTCTCAAAAAGTGAAAAACAGAACCACCCTAGGATCCAGTAATTGCATTACTAGGTATTTATCCAAAGAATACAAAAATACTAATTCAAAGGGATGCATGCACCCCGATGTTTTCACAGCATTATCTACAAGAGCCAAATTATGGAAACATCCCAAGTATTAGCCAACTGATGAAAGAATAAAGAAGTGGCATATATATATATATATAGTGGGATATTACGCATCCATAAAAAAGAAGGAAATCTTTCCATTCGCGATGACATGGATGGAGCAGAGAGTATCATGCTAGGCAAAGTAAGTCACTCAGAGCAAGACAAATACCACGTGACTTCACTCATGTGACATTTAAGAAACAAAACAAATGAATGCGAGGGGAAAAGAGAGGCAGATCAAGAAAGAGA
The DNA here is from genome assembly GCF_018350155.1 of Leopardus geoffroyi. NCBI lineage: Eukaryota > Metazoa > Chordata > Mammalia > Carnivora > Felidae > Leopardus > Leopardus geoffroyi. Next base: position 10,255,900 of record NC_059327.1, on the reverse strand, counting down.
CGCTTAACTACAGAGAAGTGATGGTTACCAGAGATGGGTGGGAGGACAGGGGAGGGGATTAAGGTTGCACTTGTGCTGAGCACTGGGTGAGCTACGGAAGTGCTGAATCACTATAGTGTACAACTGAAACTATTACACTGTATGTTAACTGGAATTTAAATAAAAACTTAAACATATTATGCCTACTATGTGAACTCCTGAGAAGGTTATTAGGGAAAAGAACACGTACTCTTTAAAACAAAAAGTTCAGCACATTAACAGCATTGATTCTCTATTTAGAAATACATATTTTAATGAAAAAACAATTAGGATTTTCAAAATAAACCGTATTTCATAAAATACATTAGGAAATAAATACTCAGGGCACTGGGTGGCTCAGCTGGTTAAGGGCCCAACTCTTGGTTTTGGCACAGGTGGTGATACAACGGTCCTGAGACTGAGCCCTGCATCTGGCTCTACACTGAGCTTGGAGGCTGCTTGAGATATATTCTCTCTCTCTCTCTCTCTCTCTCTCTCTCCCCGCCCCCTCCACCTCTCCTCCATCCCTTCCCCCATACTCTCTCTCTGTAAAAAACAAAAAAAGAATTAAGTACTTAAATATGTATATTAATGTTTGTAAAAATAATTTTATATTTAAATCCAATAATATAAATACACAAGATGTTTTAGATTTCTAATATTATAATAGACATTATCAAAGTAGATTATATATGTTGATACTAACCTGATCAGTGACATCAAGTTATTTTTAATGCAGACTTAAAAAATCTTGTTGATGAACATATCGTAATAGTATTTTTGTGTGTGTGTGCATTTACATTACTTTAAAACTAAAAACCTAAAGAGAAATAATAGGTTTTAAAGAACTACTCATCATTTACTATCAACTTATTTTGTTATATATGTCATGTTTACTTTTATTTTCTACACTCTGAAGGTACTAAATAGCACATCTGCTATCTAAATATTTTCATGGAAGGGCTGCTGAAATTGAAATCATTTCTACTCGTGGACACTAAAATATCAGCTGCTTCTGGTTAGTTAATTGAACTAGTGATTATTCTTGAACATGTGGGTTGGTTGTTTTCTGCCTGAAATAATTACCCAATGAAGCTTACACTAAGGCTATCAGCAGGAAGCTAACAATTGGGGTATTGGTGAGAAGAATGTACATAACACTTCTGTGTCTGCCGCCAGATGGAGAAACAGATGGGTGTGTAATACGTTCAAAACTAACTACATGACCTCAAATCTCCTCAGTATCTATTACCAACAAGGTCAAGGTTTTGGAAAATCAAATTTTGTAACCAATAAATGACTAAAAAGTTGCTAAGAACAATATTGAAAAATCTCTATTTTTACCTGCAAAATCATTACTGAACCAAAGAGTACATTTGTTGCCTGCCACCAAAATGTGTGGTAATATTAATTTTATTAACGCATATGCCTAAATACACAGGTATTTACTAAAAAAAAGGTTACTTCTTAGTGTTTCACCTTATATATTTCCTGGGGTAAAGACTTAAGCAATTTTAGTACAATTATTCTTCAATTTTACTATAATTATTCTTCTAAACTGTGGTAAAAAGAGGTTTTAACTTGAAGACCAACTTACCTCTGTTCAGTGTATATGTAGATAAGTACATCTATTATCTAAATATGTGACTTGTTTTTATTGTACTATGCTGCCTTAGAAATAAAAGTTCAAATATTTCCAACATATCTCTTTAGCATACCTGTGGGAATTTTAATATTTATAGGAGTTTGTATGAAGACATTACTTAACTCCAATTAAAGCAAAGCATACTTATTTCTGATGATTCCTAGTTATCCATCAGGTTTTCTTCAGGTTATTTTGCCATTAAAAAGGAAAATTAAAACTATTGAAGAATGTGTTCATGTTAGTAATCTGAAAAGCAAAGTTAATCATAACACTGAAGATAGTACTCAGAAAACATACATTTACAATCACAAGAAACTTGCTCCTGTATTTTCCCATGTTTGTCAGGCTATTCCTTACTTTTGTTAAATGTTATCTATTGCATTGTACTTTGTGTCCCAAACACACAAATGCTTTAACTGTTCGCAGTTTTATGTACTAAATTAGAAAAATCCACCTGGGTGGATCTGTCAGTTAAGCGTCCGACTTCAGCTCAGGTCATGATCTCACGGTCTGTGAGTTTGAGCCCCATGTTGGGCTCTGTGCTGACAGCTCAGAGCCTGGAGCCTGCTTCAGATTCTGTGTCTCCCTCTCTCTCTGTTCCTCCCCTGCTCATGCTCTGTCTCTCTCTGTCTCAAAAATAAATAAAAAAAATTAAAATTTTAGAAAATGGTAAAGGAAATAGTAACAAAAACAATAGAAATTAATGACATAAATATATATAATGAACATAAATATTCAAAGGGATGAATCTACATTTGCTAACAAATCAACATGCAAAGCTCATTTTATACAAGTACACATAAGGAAAAGTTCAAATGAGTCAGAAATACCTATAAAATTGTGGGGTTTATTTTTGCATTGGCAATCTATTATTCCCAATCCTAAGAGAATGTACAATACCATAAAGAGACTTGATACATACCTTCGAAGTTATTGACAGGGTAAAAAAGTCGCAACAGTTTTCTGGCAGTATTTGTCAAGCAAATCATACTATTTTGCATAATGTCACTAGATGTAAACACTGTTATTACTTGGCCAGGCAACCAGATATTTTATTTTACATGTGAACAAAAGCTGAGGGTCAGAAAATAACCAGTTTCTGGCATGTGTTGCATATATACAGGGGATAAATGCTAATTCCTTTTTATCCTTTTTGGCACTATAGCCCAAAATTCAGGACTTTTGGTTTCAGTTCTGTGACTTGGAATTTGTCACTATCTTTGCGACAAGAAAAATCTGGACAAACCGAAAAGTCTCTAATTTTTCTTGGCCCTATCAGAGAACTGGGCTTGCAGGGCAAAGCACAACCTTGAAATCCAGAGAGGAGAAAAAAATCCAGAGGAATTACAGCCAATATCTGCTTACCTGGATGAGTAATTGCCAAACCCACAATCTAGTTAAGAACACTATGCAGTAATTTACTTAATTGCTGCAGGCTGAATGCAGTCTTGCAGAAGCATGAGTAATCTCTGGGGAATGCAGTCCCAACAGTCCCCAAACTTTCATGGGTTTTACCTCGAGGATTCCCACCTGTTTCTTACAGTGAAGACCGGAGCAAGATCTCATGGCTTGGCAAGTGGACGGGGAGAGTAATCTTTGTGAATATGTCTAGGGCCATCTCCATTAACAAAGACCTACTATCCAGGGAAAAAATATTTTCCCAGAGCATTATTCAAGTTGGGTGAAAGGTATTCCTCCAGATCTACCGTTCTATAGTCTTCTTGTCTTACTAAAGGGGGAAAGAGGCAAACTATATAAGAAGAAACATTTGTGAAGTTCAGAAGTCAAAAAAATAGGTCCACAAAATGACTGAGATTTGGTCTTAAGATTTTAGAATGTTCCCCCTCCATTCCACACCTGCAAGATTTCAATACACTAATAGTGGATATATGGATGTAGGTAAAAGAACTTCAAGACTCAGACTGTCTGTGAAAAAATATACAGGGAAGCCCAAAGTCTCTGGCATCTATAGTGCGTGGGGAAATAGGTTCTACTCATGTAGATGGGTTAGAAAAAGGCTTAGGATGGAAAGCTGCCACCACAGGACATAAGTGCCCAAGGTTAGCTAGCAAGATGTTGTAATGGGACCACAAGTAACTTTTTATATCACCTGCAGGAAATTACTTTCCATCTGATGCCAATGTACTATTGTACTTTGATCACAAACTCCATTTGCCCCCCAGACACTTTGCTTCTGACATACACAAGTTAATGTGTCTGATTGTTTCTACTGTCCAATTGTTTTCTCCATGTTAACAGTGTAAGACCTTGTTTTCTTCACGTTCACCACGTGGGTAATATCTTGTGTTTTCTTCATATCCACTGTGTGGGGCATATCTTGTGAGCTCAATAAATATGGTGAGGAAACCCCTGTTTGGGGCTCTTGGCTCCTCTCAGATATTAGCCTCTCGTATTAAATTCTGCATCTGCTCTCTTGCTGGCCAAGAGAGAACTCCAGACTCATAGTCTGCAACATAGCTACAGCAATCATCAAAAAAGCCAAACTCCTCATCAAACACACAAAAATCCTCACAGTAGAGACCTATTTATGCAGTTACTAGTACCCAATACCTCATGTCCAGCTTTCAACAAAAAAATTACCAGGAACACAAAAAGGCAAGAAAAAACACAGTGGAAAGATACAAAGCAAATATTAGAACCAGATTCTTGTATGACACAGAGGCTGGAGTTACATGCTGGAGAATTTTAAGTAAGTAGGATTAATATGTTAAGAACTCTAAGAATAGATGGTTAATATAAACAGAAAGATAAAATTCTACAAAAGAGTCAAAAGACAATGTTAGAAATTTTTAAAAAATCAAAAAATGAAAAATGCCTTTCAACAATTTATGAGTAGATATGTACACTAAGCACAGGATTTCTGAGCTTCAGATATGTCAATAGTAACTTCTCAAACTGAAATGCAAAAAAACAAAAAAACAAAAAAAAACAAAAAAAAAACAAAAAACAAAAAAACAAAACCTAGAAGAGAAAAAAAAAAAAAAAAACAAGACAACAAAACTCATCAAAGAACTGTGGGACAATTTAAAAAGATGTAAGATACGACTAATTAAGATAACAGAGGAATGAGACAGAGAGAATGGAGAAGAAACATTTGAATGAATAATATGTAACGACACTCCAAAATTAGTAACACACCAAATAACAGATATTAGAAGGTCAGAGAACATCAAGAAAATTAAAACAATCAAACAAACAAAAGCCTACTATATCTAAGCATATATATTCAAAATATAGAAAACCAAATCAATGGTAAAATCTCAGAGGAAGACACAGGAAATACACATCTTACATGTAGAGAAAAGGGATAAGAAATACAATGGACTACTCATCTGAAACGAAGTAAGTAATAAACAGTGAAATATTTAAAGTGTGGAAAAAGACCTAAATTCTATATCCAATGGAATTATCTTTCAAAGTGAAGATGAAATATGTTTTAAGACAAAAACAGAATTCATCACCAGCTGACCTTTTTTTTTTATTTTTAAATTTAGATGGAAAGAAAATTATATAGTTCAGTAACCTGGATCTATATAAAAAAGGGAAGAGTGTCAAAGAAGAAATATTAAGGTAAAATAAACCTTGCTTATTCTTTTTTTTTTTTTATTTTTTTTTCCAACGTTTATTTATTTTTGGGACAGAGAGAGACAGAGCATGAACGGGGAGGGGCAGAGAGAGAGGGAGACACAGAATGGGAAGCAGGCTCCAGGCTCTGAGCCATCAGCCCAGAGCCCGACGCGGGGCTCGAACTCACGGACCGCGAGATCGTGACCTGGCTGAAGTCAGACGCTTAACCGACTGCGCCACCCAGGCGCCCCAAACCTTGCTTATTCTTAATAAATTTAAAATATAACTGTTTACTTAATTATGTAATTATAGCTATATATTATATAGCTATATATAGTACAATATATTACATAGTATATATAAAACATACAACATATTATATTATATATCAATATAATTATGTATTGAAATGTATTTATTGATATATTGACGTATTATATTGATATATTATTACATCAATTATATATCAATACAATATGATACACATGATATATCAATACAATTATATATTATATATTGACATTATACGATTATACATTTTTATTATATTTCAATATAATATATTGATAAGTGTAATGAAAGACAGCAATGTCATAAGGGACAGGAGGGAGGAATTGGAAATACTCTATTATAAGTTAACTGCAGGTGAGGTGGAACAATTCAATTTGTAGGTTAACACAGATGAGCTAAAAACCTGTATTGTCAACTCTAGGCAACCACTCACAGTTTTTAAAGGAAGTGTAACTGAGATAATAAGGACATAAATGGAATCATAAATAAAATGCTTAATTAAAATATGAGAAGGCAGAAAAAGAAGTGGACCGGAATGAATAGAAAACAAATACAAAAATGGTTGATGCCAACCAAAATATATTAACATTCACTTTAAATGTGAAAGATTTAAATACAGCTATTATAAAGCAGAACTAATCAAAATAAAAATAAAAGGACACAACTATAAGTTATCTATAAAAAACCCTCTAAATATAAAGAAAATGGTAAGATATAAAGTGACTGATTGAGATATACTATGGTAGTGCTAATAAAAAAAAAAAAAGTTGTGCTAATGTATTTTAGACAAAACAGACATCAGAACAGGGAAAATTATTAGTGGTAAAGAAAGGTACTACCAAATAGCAAAGTCGATTCTCTAAGAAGATTTTGTGATCCTACACATACATGTATCTGAGGACAAAACATCAAAATATCTAGGGTAAACATTAATAATTCACTGTGATTCATAAATTGAAGACACAGAAAATCAGGAAAGATATAATTGGCCTGAATTATGCTATCAATCAACATATCTAATGGAATATTCTAAAAATACTCGATCCACAAAATACAAATTATTCTCAAATTTGCATAATATACACACAAAAACAGACCACATTCAGGGCCATAGCCACACTTAAAGAAATTTGAAAATAATGTAAATCAAACAACAAATATTCTTAGATCACAATAAAATCAAACTAGAAATCAACACTAGAGGCCCACCTGAAAAACCTTCAAATATTTGTAAAAACACAATCCTTAACAATATACAGGTAAAAGAAAAGTGAAAAAAAAAGTGTAAATATTCTTAACTAAATAAAAGTGAAATTAGAACTCATCAAAAATGTACCAAATTCAGTAAAAAGCAGTTTTTAGAGGGAAATTTATAGCATTTAATGTATATGTTAAAATATAGAAAGAGCTAAAACTTTCAGCTTAGGAAACCAGAGAAAGAAGACTAATGTAAGCCTAATGGAGGCAGAAGAAAAGAAACAAATATTTTGAAATCAGCAGTAATTAATAAAACGGGAAATCAATAGAGGAAATTAACAAAAGTATAATGTGGTTCTTTGAAAAGATCACGGTAATTGATAATTCTCTAGCTAGATTAAACAAGGAATAAGAGAAAACACAAATTACAAAATGTCAAAACAACAGTACATATATAATGGGATTAAAAAGGACAACATAGGAATACAACAAACAATAAACTTATGCCCACACATTTGATAATTTAGATAAATGAAATAATTTAGTGAAATATACAAACTACCACAAGCCACATAAAGACAAACTCAAGAGTCTTACAGCTATTAGGGAAACTCATTTCAATTCAACCAATAATTAAAGGGGGGGGGGAAATGAAGCCAATTTTCAACAATCATTTTAGTCAATAGAATTAGAGAAAGCACTTCCTAACTTATTCTGTAGTCAGTAGTATCCTAATACTAAAACCAGATTAAAAACAAAAAACCTTATAAGGAAGAAAAAATAGAGAAAAAGAACTTATAAGGCATATCAATATATCTCATGAACATAGAAAAACATGAATTCATTCAATGAAATCTCAGAATATCAACTCCGATAATGTACAAAAATTATACACCATGACCAAGGGAGATTCATTCCAAGTACACAGAGCCAGTTCAGTATGTGAAAATCCATCAATGTAATACACTATTAATGTAATCTTTAGTTCATCAAAGGCTAAGCAAAAAATAGTATGATCATAGCAATTTATGCAGAAAAAAACATTTCACAAAGTGTAAAAATCTTAATCATGTAAACATCTCTCAGCAAAGCAGGAATAAAAGGGAACATACTCAGCTTTATAACAAAAATCTACAAAAAAGCAACTGACCAGTCTAACACTATACTGTTAACTATACTGAAATTAAAATCAGATAAATAAAAATTTTTTAAAAATACCATTTATAACAGTACTCCAACACTGAACTCCTTAAGTATAATAAATTTAACAAAATATATACAGGAATTGTATGCAGAAACTATAAAATACTGATAAAAAACTAAAAGAAAATCTAAATAAATGGAGATTTATTACATAGTTATGGAATTGAAGACTCAATATTATTAAGGTATCAATTCCCTTAACTTGATCTATAGACTCAACCTTGATGCAAAGACACCTCATAAAGCCAACAAATACTAAGCAGGAAGAACAAATCTGGAAGACTCATATATAAAATTTCAAGAATTATTATAAGCTACTGTTATTAAGATAATGTGACATTGGAAAAGAAAAAAATGAACAGAATAAAAAGCACCAAAAAAAAAAAAAAACCCGTAAAATATAGTCAACTGATGTTTCATAAAGTAGTATGGGTAATTTAATCAAGCAATGATAGGCTTTTCAACAGTCTGAGTAATTAAATGTCCATAAGGAAAAAATGCACCTAGAAATAGAACTTACACAAAAGTTAGTTCAGAATGTATCAAAAAAAGCAGAAGTATGAAACTGAATTTAGAAAATGTGGAACTTAATGAAGAAAATCTTTATGACCTTGACTTTGTGAGTTTTCTTGATGCAAGAGTAGCATAACCAATGGACAATAATTTGAAGCACTGGAATTAATGAAAAACTTTAAAATATGGCTCTTGAAATGATACTAGCAAAAGTAGGAATCAGTAAGTCAAAGACTAGGAGAAGGTATTTTAAAAAATCATATCTAGTAAAGAATTTGTATCTAAAATTTATCAAGAACTCTTCAAAATTGAAATAAGAAATAGCCAATTTTTTAAATGCAAATGTTCTGAAGAGATACCACAACAAAGAAGATATACAAGTGGAAAGCAGTAATATGAAAAGATACTCAATTTTTTTTTTAATTGGGAAACTACAAATTAAAACCACACTGAAATGCTGCAAGATACCTATTTGAACGGCTAAATTTAAGGAATACAATGACAATTCCAAATACTTATGAGGCTATGGAACAACAGGAACCCTCATTCCTTGCTGCTGGGAATGCAAAATACAACAGCCATTTTGGAAGACAGTTTTGCAGTTTCTTACAAACTAAAGTATAGCCTCACTATATAATACAGTAATACTACTCTTAGGAAATTACTCGAGTAATTTAGAAACTTCTGCACATACATAAACCTGCATGCAAATGTTTACAAAAGCTGTATTCATAATAGCCAAACACTAGAAGAAACCAAAATGTCGCTCATAGGTGAATGGATAAACTGTGGTATACCTATACAACGGACTGTTACTTGATAAGAATTTTAAAAAGAACTATCAAGGCACAAAAACATATGGATAAGTTGCAAATGCATACTGCTAAGTGAAAAGGATCCTGTCTGAAAAAAAGAAAATGATTCCAATTACAGTAAAGTCTTGGTTTGCGAGCATTGTTCATTCCGGAAACATGCTTGTAATCCAAAGCACTTTTCTATCAAAGCAAATTTCAAGAACTATCGGCTCAGTTGTGATCATGTGACGTTTGGCATCATATGAAAAGACAATGCTCATTTATCAAGTATAATTTACTGGAAATGTTTCCTTGTCTTGTGGAACACTCACAGAACAAGTTACTCTCAATCCAGTGTTTTACTGTATAAGGCATTCTGAAATAGTCAACACTATAGTCACAATAAGTAAACCAGTGGTTACCAGTTCAGCAAGATGGACAGGTTGAATAAACAAAGGAGAGGGCATTTTCTTAGAGCAATGGAATTACTATCTATGACACTGGAATGGTAAATGTAAGACATTAAATGATATTATTTATGAAAAAATCAAATAATTTAATAAGACAATGATACACGTGTGTTTATTTTCCAAAATTTAAAAATATATTTAATGTACTTTGGAATTTGCAAGATTTCCACTAAGACAACTCATGAAAATGATCTGGGAATTGTCATTAGTTATTCATTGTTAAAAAATACAACATTTTATCAATTTATCAACCGCACTTTTTTTTACGCTTTAACATCTGGGACATTGAGTCTTATAATGGTTAGTATGTCATACTCTAATTGGCAAGATTGTTCTTTCTCAGTCGTATATGTAAAATGATACATATAAAAATTAAGGAAAAGAAGCATTTTGCTTATTAGACTTTGCTTTAATTTGTGTATTCATTTTTCCAAAGTAGTTAAAGAAAAAATATAAGAGCAAATAAAAATTATTGTAGTTAGCATTACCCGAGATGTTCTATTTTTCGTATCTCCAAAGAGATTGTTCCTTTTATGTTAGATTTTCTCTTAAAAGTCAGTGGTATTCTCAGGAAAGGAACCCTGAAGTGAGGCTTGCAATTAGATGCAAATGATTATCAAAATACATATACTGGGTAACTTGAAAGCATTAAAAACTGTCACAGAAATATCTGCATATACTACAATCTTGATATGGCATTAACTGGAATGAGGAACATAACATACCATGATTGCTCCTTCTACTCCTTAATGATAAATAGAGAATTGTATTAAGATTTAATAAGCAAACTCTACATATATAATAAGGTATTAATTTGGAAGCCTTAACTGAGGCAATGAGATACAATAGGTAAGAAATTGTTAAAGTACAGACCAAGATGCAAATTTTCAAACAACCTTCATAATGGTATATACAATCAAATGTTCCCAGCCTGGAGAATACAAAACCAATGTATTTCTAGTTCCATTTGACTTGCCTCTTGTCATTCTTTTCAAGATTGAAGAGATTAAAAACCATGGTTATCAGCTTACCAGAATGGGGAGGAGAGGAGGGAGAAAAAGAAAGAAAAGAAAGAAATATCTCATGTGCCTTCCTCGGTGCTAGGAACTATTTTAAGCATTTAAAATATTATTTATTTAATTCTCTCAACATCCATAAATAGAAAGTATTGTAATAATACCCATTTTAAAACTAAGGAGACCAATACCCAGAGAACCTAAGGAACTTGTCCAAGGTCACATGGTTATTAAGGAGCAAAGGGGGAATCTGGTCTCAGGCACTCTAGCTATGGTGGAGACCACAGTTCCTACACTCCATCACTGCACAGGAATCCTTTCTAAAAACAGAAGCAGAGAACGTGCTTTGATAATTTTGTAAATGGTACAGCCAGCTGGTGGAACACAAATGGGAGGGTATGTTGCCAACAAACTGTGGCAAGACCATGGCAATGCAATTGAGAGAGTGTAATGGAGGTGGAAGAGAACGAGACAATAGAATTTAGACGGGGGGGGGGGGGAGGAGGACGAATAGGTCTTTCTTTGGTTTTCTGGATTTGAAGAAAAAAAAATCCCTTTGTCTCCAGTTTACTTCTAATTGGTTCCTTCCATTCTACAGAGATGATATTTTAGGACATATATAATTTCCCCAATATATGTCAGTGTATAGGTTTAGAATGGTTAGGTAAATATAGCACCAAATCCGAAATTCAGAAAGAAATAAATGAGAAAACTTTTATGTGTTATAAGGCCCATACCAAAGTAGGCACTTTGTTCCCAATGGCACACATTTATAAACTGGGATCTATGGACTTGGTCTGTGGATGGTCTCTAAGGGATCTGAGCCACTTAAAATTGCAGGCGAAATTATGCCTACCTTTGCATCTCTGCACTTCTCTGGGGAGCGTGTCCACAGCCTGCATTAGAGTTCCAGAGGGCTTGGTGACATAACAAAGTGTGTAAACCACAGTCCTAGACCCTTAATGGAAGTGCCATACTTTTTTATAACACAGTGCTGTACTTCGTATTAGATTGTGTAGACAAACCACCTCTGTTTAAAGCACTGCTCTGCCATGACCATGAGCAAGTTTCTTACTCTATGCCTCAATGTCCGCATGTGAAAATCAGGGAGTCTATTATGGTAGTTTTGAGGGTTAATTTAGTTAATATAAAGGTAGTAGGGTAGTGCCTGGCACAAAAATTAACTGTGATATTATCTAAGTCTTCCCTTCAACAGCAACAATTTTTTCCACACAGAACTGTATGTTGCAATCATTCCTGCCAAAGAACTATATTCAGAAATTACATTAACATCGTATATGTAAAATCATTAACTCCGTAACTATTGCGCTAAACTGAAAAGCACCCCTCAGATAGAGGTAAAACACTCATCATCAAAATCTTGCCCAAGGATAAACTGCCTAAGAATCATCAAGAGTGAATATTTGATGGATTCCAACCTAGAAACACATTCTGGAGATCTGTGTTCAGGCCACGATTCTGCATTTGTAATAAAGGGCCTCAGAGACTAAAGATTTAGGTGATCTATAGACCACCATGAAGAGGATTACCCTTAATTGTCCTACTTTCTGCCCTTTTTATAACTGTAGCCCTCCTAGTTATATTTTTCAGATATGATGGGATCTCTAAAACCAACAGATCATTCATAAATCGCCTACATACACACACAGGTGGAAGGGATAAACAAATATCTTTTTTTTTTTTCCAGGAAAAGTAGTTACTTTGCTCTCCCCTAGAAAAAAGCTGCTTATTTCTTTTTCTATGCCCAAACTAGCTCTTGTTATTTAAAATATTTCTTATTAAAATTACTTCTGTTATAATTTGGAGGTCTTTAATTTTCCACCTGGCTATAGTTCCAGCCCCTGTCATAGCAATGCCTTTGCCATACAGCATCCAAGGCATGATTATGCCAGTCACGTGTTAGAAAATTTTCTGTCCTCCCAAGTGCATGTCTAAGCAGCAAAATTAAAAAAAAAAAAATACACGCCCACCCACCCCTCTTATAGGTTTTGCATGAGAAGTCTGAAAATCTACAATGATAATAAAACATGTGAGCATCTTGTACCAAGACATTGATGATATTCTGGTTTTTCAGTATAATGTGGATTCCTTAAAAATTAATCTCTCATCTTCTGTGTAGCTAAATATTTTGAAACTATGTAATTTCTCCATCATAGAAAAAAAATTTAGAAACATATTTCTTGGCATATCATTCCAATGGGAATTTCATGCAAAAGTAATATTTTAACAGCAGGCTGTAAGGAAGACTCATTGCCTTGTCAAGTGCCAGTTACAAAATTAGACACAGCCTTAAAGGGAATAAATGGGGGATTAAAATGTTTTTGAAGCTGCTCATTTGTCTAAACTTTATTAAAATTTCCATGAAAGGGTAATGATATTGATCGATATATTGTCATATATACAGAACAAAAACAAAGTGAACAGAAGAATGATAAATTATTTTGTCTTAAAAATTAACATTACTGATGGCCAGTGCTATCTGAACTGTATTTAGATGAATTAACCAGATGCTACCCTTCCATTTCTAAAGAAAGGAATTTAATTCACCCCCAAAACAAAGGAAGGCAAATCTCAGAAAAAGAGGCGAAGGTTGAACACAGTCACAAGCCTACTGGTTGAGAAGTCATTAGCAAACTATTATTTCATCTAAAACGTAACGGACGTCATTAGTATACTTATTATCGATATGAAATGTTTATACATTGTACTTACCCCAGTGACTAATTTAGGTTACAAATCACGAATTATTATATCATTATTATATATCAAGGTCTGGGTCCTTCCTGGCTTCAGAGTGGTACATTCTGGGTTCTTCTACAGTCCTTTTCGCTAGTATCTATACAACCAGGCGAAGAGAGCTATCTTCTTTACCCTTGATGGATTCTGCTTTGTAAATGGATTGCTGTATACTTTCCAATTGTCTTTACAAACCATGCTTTCTACCTTGAATATATGCGTATATGCATGTGTGTGTGTGTGTGTGTGTGTGTGTGTGTGTAAATTGCGTGTGACTAGATCATTAGACCCAGGAGTAAACGACTGGATAGTGTTTCTTTGAAGATCTCATGGACAAAAGTGGTGGGTTCCCAGGTGCCTTTTGCATTTGAGACCCCCCCCCACCACCAAAGATTTGTCTGTGGGATCTTTAAACACTATGGTGCTTAGTTTCGTAAACTTAAGAGAAACTTCATTTAAAAACGAGAAGAAAGAGCATAAAACGTTGAAACAGAGAGAAAGAGAGACAAGACAACAAGGAGGACCGAGACTGGTCAGGGACTCACACGTCAGATCTTTCCGCCTCTTGGAAAGAAGCTCGCCCCAGACTGGTGACTGCGTGGTTTCTTTAGTCTGCTCAGTGGTCTCCTCCAGCCAGTGGGTGCGCACCTGCTCCTTCAGAGGCTCCTTCCAGAAGTCAAGGCCTTTGATCCCCTCCTTCCGTTTCTCACCCTGCTTGAGGAGGTCTGAGAAAGATTCCTTCCAGGAGGTCAGGCCACATAAAGCCGGTTCCTTCAGAACCTTCTGGGGCTCCGCTCTGGCAAGTGCCTCCGGCCTCCGGGCCTCTTCCACCACGTGGAGCACGAGCCCCTCCAACCTGTGCTTCATCTCCCGCACCTGCAGGGGCTTCACGCGGACCTCCTCGCACCTGGCCCTCAGCAGCCGGTTCGGTCGCGTCGCTCCCACCGCCGCATCCAGGTCCTTCTGGTGGGCCCCAGGGCAGCAGTGGACCAAGGCGCCACGAGGGCACAGGCAGGCGGGTCCGGCACCGCGACAGTCGGAGCTGTTGGACTCCAAGCTCCCGCAGCCTCGCCACGCACGACCGAGCCTCAGGCGGGCTTCCCGGGAGGCGCGTGGGCCCGGCGCGCACTCCCGCCTCGGGGGCCGCGGCGCGCGCAGCTCGGGACGAACCCCGAGAAGGGCACGGACTCATTCCGCAGGGCCCACTCCCAGGAGGAGTCCCAGGCGTCTCCAGATAGTGCCCCCTGGGCCGCCACAGGACCCCGGGCGGGTCCCAAAGCGCTCCTCATTCCCGCCCCGGACCGGCTCTGGCACCTGACAGGCGGGGGGCCCGGCTCGGCGGGCGGTGGCCCCCCTGCGAGATGCCCGCGGACCCCGCGCCTCAAAGAATTCGCGGTTCCCTACTCGCGGCTGCTCCGCGTCCCCGCGCGTCTGCACCACGGAGTGTCCCGGCTGAGGCTGGCAGCGCCCCCTCCAGGTGAGTTTGCGCGTCCGCAGGCTCACCCGCCTGCTTCCGGGGCGTTCTGGGGGCCCTGACCACCCCGCACCCCCCGAAAGGCTTGACGTTTGGGGCGTTCGGCCCGTCCCGGCGCAGTCCAGCTTGTACGTCCCCCAAGAGGGCAAATGGTCCCTGGGCCGCAGTCGTGGGGATATACCCGCGTCGCCGCGGAAACGTAGGACGCAGTCTCTTCCTCAGTTTCCATGGTGGGAGCGGCCTTTTGTTGGCCGCGTGTTCAGAGGAGTCAGATTCTAGCCTCGTGGGCCCCGTTCGCCCAGGAGGCGGCCAAAGTGGCCGTGAGCCTCTTCCTTCTGAAGACTCAGGGATGTATGTGGCCTCTCCAGCCTTCCAAGGGCCCCCCGGGCGGTGTTCCCAGGAGGGGGAGTGTGCTGGGGCCTCGCCGCGTAGGGTAGGTTCCGAAGGCCCCTGTGCATGTGCTTCCATGGGGAGAGCACGGGAGGCCTGCGGAAGCAGAGACCCTTCGTGAGCTCTGTGTGCAGATGTCTCCTGGGACGCCATCCCCGGGGTGGGGGGCGAGGGGGCCGGGGTGTCGGCTAGTCCTCCCCTTGTTACAGCAAGAGCTGGGACCTCACAACACGACCTGGCCGAGGCCAGGCCCTGCCAGCAGTTAGCCAAGGCAGGGTTCATGGTTGAAGCCCTGCTATCCCTCTCCTGCTATGGCCAGGACCTAGGGCTCAAGTCTAGCAGCTTCATCTGTATGCATGGTTTGCTCCTTCAGCTTTCCTGGTAGCCTGGGCAACAGCCTTGCCAAGGTCACCCTGACCTGACCCATACTTGGTTGGGATTACACCATTATTATTAACCTTGGCTTTGGTCATTTTTATTTTTCAGGGAGCTTTGGGGGAAATCAATCTTTTTTTTTTTTTTTTTTTTTTGAGAGACCAATCTAAAAGGATCAGTCTTTGATTAATGTATACCACTCCCTGATTAAAAAAAAAAAAGATATATTTTTTAAAAACGTGAGCAGTAGTTTTACTATAAAGCAAAGAATATATTACGCCTCTTAATTTATAATGTCTTTAAAATTATGACTTGGTTATAATTTAACATGCATAATTATAAAATTAAATCATGATTTAACCTGTGTATTTGTCATGTGTGTGAAAGGTAGAACAGAAAGGTCAGAAATTATGAATATGACTGACAATAGAGCATAATTGAAATTATAGTGCCAACAAATAAACAGTTACAACTTCCAGAATCGAAAACTATTCGTGGAGTTTCACTCCTGTTTTGTTTTGATAGAAATAATATATTTATGTGGTAAAAGAAAAAATCATGCAAAAATAAATTATATAGATTGTAACATTATCCCTCTTTAATAGCTAAATGATAGCCTGCTCTTTAGAAACCACCACTCCTTAAAATATCTGGTTTTGTTTGATTATTACCACCATCATTCTAATGAATGCAATTAAAACATAATATGCCAGTTTGAGATTACATATCGTGCTATCAATTCTTACAGGTAATAAACATGGGATACAGCCTCTGGAGGCAGACTTAGGTCTTGAGAAAAATAGCTGAATGTGCCTACATTCTCTAACGTTTAAGGAGAATGATATTGATACATAGTAAGGTTGTTACGATTCATTAAAATGTATAAAATGTTCAGACCTGGATATATTTACAAGTCAGTATCATGGCTATGTAAATATAATAATGACATAATTTAAGTAGTGTGATAGACTCAAGTAAGAAAACATGCCTTTTTTTTTTAACCACTTGAAGGAGTATGTTCAAACTATCAAGTTCAATTCTTTATCTTTCTTATACTTTATCAACTGCTCAAAACTGTTATCAGATGTTAGGCTGCTTTACAATCATACTAAAACTATTGGTACTGTATTTTGGTTTTCCTGGAGTCTATTTGGGAATAGAAAAGTCATATGAAAATATTGCAGTGTCTATAACCTACATGTTGTTGATTGGGAATCATATTTCCTTGACCAAAGAGACATCTTTATCTTCTAACTCCTCAAGTATATAAATGTAATTAGATTAATGGTGCTAATGAGACATTCTTCATGGAAATCCTTTGTCTTTTGTTTGAATCTTGTTTTAAGTTTCCTAGAGTACTTTCTTATGTTAGTTTGGATGCTGGAGTCGGCTGAGTCAGAGTGACTCCAAAGGATTGTTCCTTTAAAAAAAAAGGTGGTTTATTTCTCAAGTAAGTGTGAGCTAAAGCAACTTCATAATTGTCAGACTTCTGTTGCATTTGTCCATCGTCTTCCACACGCAGCTTAGTTCTCATGGTGCAATATGTTCACTTCACTTTCCTCCATGATATCGTTATATATGCGCAAGGAATGAAGTGATGGGGAAGGCAGAGATGTAGAGGAAGGAGTTGTTTCTTTTAAGGAAAAAACCCTGACAGCTCTTAGATTTGCATCTAAGTTGGAATGGCACGGAGCCTTCCCTAGCTGGGAGAGAGATTGGGAAAAGTTTCCTTTAGCTGCAGACCATTGTTCAACTGAATACCCTTACACTGTAAAACCAGATATTAGAGGTCAACGTCAGCTAGCAGTCTCTGCCACAGTTTCTGCTTTTGAAAATCCAAAAATTCCTGCATATCTTTCTTTTCACATACAGAATTCACCAAGTTTTCTCCCATTATGTCACCCACCTCAGGATTTCTAACTATGTGTAGTCTTCTTTTAAAGGGTTAATTAGAGTTCCATGTGGTCTGACCATATATAAACTGAACTTAAAAAAGGGGGGGCACCTGGGTAGCTCAGTCAGTTAAGTCTTTAACTTCAGCTCAGGTCTGATATCACAGTTTGTGAGTTCGAGCCCTGCGTCGGGCTCTGTGCTGACAGCTCAGAGCCTGGAGCCCACTTCAGATTCTATATCTCCCTCTTTCTCTGACTGTCTCCTGCTCACACTCTGTGTTCTGTCTCAAAAATAAATAAACATTAAACAAAACAAAACAAAAGTGGCCATTTACACACACAATATCAGCCCCTCCCTGCCCCATGCCAAATGTACCTTGGTTTGGTTTAAAATAGGCAATTGCAGGGGTGCCTGGGTGGCTCAGTCGGTTAAGCGTCCGACTTCGGCTCAGGTCATGATCTCGCGGTCTGTGAGTTCGAGCCCCGCGTCGGGCTCTGTGCTGACAGCTCAGAGCCTGGAGCCTGTTTCAGGTTCTGTGTCTCCCTCTCTCTCTGACCCTCCCCCATTCATGCTCTGTCTCTCTCTGTGTCAAAAATAAATAAACGTTAAAAAAAATTAAAAAAAAAAATAAAATAGGCAATTGCAGTACAATTTATAGTTTGATAAAGAGAAAATAGAAACAAAACACCAAAACAATTCATTTATAGCTATTGTTGTATTTTGCTTGGTAAGAGTTATTAAGCCTTTAGGGGCAGGCAAGGATGCAAATCCTCTGGTAACCCCTTTTGTCAGCACTGTACTGCTTTCTAGGAAAAATCCCTTTGTCCTTCACGTGGTTGTGCAAAGTGGGGTCCTTCCTTTCCTGTTGCCTTCTGGACCCTTTAGGAGATCTCCAGAGCATTTGTAGCTAGATTTTTCCTGGAGGAGTTTGGGGTAGAAGGGTCACAGTCTTCTGCAGATTAGTGTGTGGTCCCTAACTATACATTTTTAGCCAAAAAAAAAAAAAAAAAAAAAAAAAAGGTAGGTTTCCAATCTTACAATCTTACTGCTTTTGGTCAATTTCCTGGGTAAATGAACCAGGACAGAGCGCCTATCAGGACGTAGAGCTTAAACCTGAACACTCTCACCTTGTGTGTGTTGATGTTTCTGGTTTGTCCTTCAAGGTCTCTCAGAGGACGGGAAACAGGGAAATGGCAATTGGGTCAGTTGTTGAACATTTTTACCATTTTTATCAGTTATCACTGATTTGTTCTTGTTGTAACAAGTTGTTTTGTCAGTGACAGGTTTGGTGGTTGCTCAAATTTTACTGTTTTGTAGATAACCTATTCTTTCAAAACATAGATCTTTCAGAATTATGTATTTTTCATTAGAACTTCGAAAACTTGGGGCGCCTGGGTGGCGCAGTCGGTTAAGCGTCCGACTTCAGCCAGGTCACCATCTCGCGGTCCGGGAGTTCGAGCCCCGCGTCGGGCTCTGGGCTGATGGCTCAGAGCCTGGAGCCTGTTTCCGATTCTGTGTCTCCCTCTCTCTCTGTCCCTCCCCGTTCATGCTCTGTCTCTCTCTGTCCCAAAAATAAATAAACGTTGAAAAAAAAAAAAAAAAAAAAAGAACTTCGAAAACTTATGTCTGTGTGTTTATGTCCAGTAACCCAGGGTGTCTTTCAATTAAAAGATTGAATGATTGATTTGACAGTCATCTAATTAGTTGCCATAGATATTACATGAGTTTTTCTGGTCTGTGTCAATGTATCTGTATTCCCATACCCAATGTTAGTAAAAATGTTACATTTTATTACATATATACTAATGTTGATAGGATTTATAGTTTTGATGAGATCTTAAGTGGAAGTTTAAATTTAAAATGTTTTCTCAATCCACTTCTTTTTAAAACCTCAAAAACATACACAAATGTGAAGAAAGACTAGAGTTGTACAAATGACACTATTTACCAGGATCATTTCCAATTCCCAAGCTATTTAGGAAGGCAGAAGTATTTTAATAATGTAAATACAGCTTTCTTTTCATCTGTAGTAAGTATAACTTTAAGTTATAAATTCTTTTATTTTTACTTTTATTTTTTTCCTATCATTCAAGTATTTCATATGGTAATAATCGTAGTTCCTATTCTGACGTTAGATAATTACATTCTGAGTATTTTGAAAAATAGAGCAAAGTTAAAATGATTGACTAAATACATCACAGTCTCTCCAATGACCATGACAGTATGGAAAGCAGCATGTGCTTTATATGTAAATAAATGTGGTTTGGACCTATGTTTTTCATTCTCAAATGATACTAGAACTTTCTGATTGATGGCTTTATGTTAATAAATTTGTGGACTGTGAGAGACTGGGCTGTGGGAAACCACAAAGCAACTGAGCAGTGGAACAGTGGAAAAGAGCATTTGTGTGCATTGTAAATGAGGTTACATATTTATATTTAAATATTATTTGTCACACATTTTAAATGCACTGACCTCATATGAGACTTTATCAATCGATCTTCAGAACTATTTTATGTATGTACCTATACACTCACACATACTCATTTATTTATCTACCTGGGCATGATTTAATCAAATGAGGGATTCACATCATTTCTTAACTTATTTTGATAATATAAACACATATTTTTTCTCTCCTAAGGCCCTAAAGAACAATGTAAGATAAATAAATAAATACTCAAATATTATTCTCTTTGTTTTGATATTTGACATAAATCAAATAGTTTGCTTCCCTATAGGCCTAGCCATATATGATGAATGAGGCAGATTATTCCAATACTAAAACTTTTTCTGTGTGTCTATTACTCTTTTAGAATTTGAACTTACCTCATTACTGGTTCATAAATTTTTTGAATAATATGTTGTAAAATATTCCTGTAATTGGCTAAATTATACTTAAAACTATATTTTGGTGAATCTGATAGCCAAATTTGAGTAAATTTAAGAAAAATGGAGTGGAGAAAACAACTTGTGTAGTAACTAGGCAAAATGGTATGCAAGTTTGTGTTTTCCATTTTGTTTCTTAGTATGTCAAAAGGCACTATTACTACACACACACACACACACACACACACACACACACACACACACTCTTAATGTTCCTGAGAAGAAAGCAGCTCAAAATGTAAAATCAGTAAGAAAGAATAAGAAACGGGTGGCTGGGTGGCTCAGTCAGTTAAGTGTCTGATTCTTGATTTCAGCTCAGGTGAAGATCTTGCCGTTTTGTGAGTTCCAGCCCCACGTTGGGCTCTGTGCTGATGGTGTGGAACCTGCTTGGGATCCTCTCCCACTCCCTCTCTCTTTGCCCCTCTCCTGGTTGTAGTGTCTGTCTCTTTCTCAAAAAAAAACTAAATACAATTAGCTTAAGAAGAAAGAATAAGAAACTGCTAGAGCAAAAAGCTTAAATTGACAGAGGATTGGGTCTAGAAAATAAATGGAGAGATTGGGTTGGCGTAATAACTTTGGCAGCTGATTTAGTCAACAGTGGGAAAGAGGAACATGAGGTATAGATCCTGGTAGGCGGGTATGTGTGGTATAGTGGGATTCTGTGGAACATTTATTTTATTTTATTTTTTAATGTTTATTTATTTTTGAGAGAAAGAGAGCGGGAGCAGGAGAGGGGCAGAGAGAGAGGGAGACACAGTATGAGCTGTCAGCACAGAGCCCAACATGGGGCATGAACTCACTAGTGGTGAGATCATGACCTGAGCTGACGTCAGACGCTTAACTGACTGAGCCACCCAGGCACCCCTGTGAAACACTTTTTTAATGTTGAAATTGAACCAGCTAAAAAAATCAGGACATCTCCTGAAATTACGGAGAAAGGAGAAGAACTAGAAGTTTGAGGAAAGAGCAGACATAAAGGCGCCATCTAGGAGAGTGGGCGATGAAGGACCTGGAAAAGTGTGATTGTTGGACAGCCTAAAAGTCCTAAAGGTCTATGCCATCAAATAAGTGAGGCTGATCAGTTGCAAGGATGCATAAATAAAGGTAGACAATTGGGTTTAACCAAGAAATAGCTCTTTTTCCAAGTGAGTTCAGGTAGGGGAAAAAAAGATGTGAGAGTCAAGGAATTAGGTAAAAGAAACATTATTTTGATTGACCATGATATTTAGGATGGCTAAAGACAAGAGGACACTAAATGTTTGAGGGACAATGGAAATGCAGTAACATTTGAAGTCCCTATGGTACATAAAAATTATTGGAGCCTAGGTCTTGAAGGAAGTGACCTCAACTGCTAACTGGAAATGGTCAGACAATGGAATGCATGAAATTGAGATCATGAAGGATGTGCAAATATGTGTAGTGACAAGGTTTGTGGTGAATTGCTTTTTCAGGGTGAAGAATAAGAGCATTAAGGTAGAGGACTCAACGTGTTGGAAAATAGAGTGTTGGAAGGATTATATGCATACTAAAATCACAAAAGTAAAGATGCCATTTGTCAACAGAATGACAGTAAATTAGAAACCGCAATTATCCAAAACTAAGGGTTAGTAATGCAGGTATTGGGAAATTTCATCAATAAGTTTCATGAATGGTAATAGAATGGCAAGATTTTTTTTTTAATTTTTTTTTCAACGTTTATTTATTTTTGGGACAGAGAGAGACAGAGCATGAACGGGGGAGGGGCAGAGAGAGAGGGAGACACAGAATCGGAAACAGGCTCCAGGCTCTGAGCCATCAGCCCAGAGCCTGACGCGGGGCTCGAACTCCCGGACCGCGAGATCGTGACCTGGCTGAAGTCGGACGCCCAACCGACTGCGCCACCCAGGCGCCCCATGGCAAGATTTTTAACGCCGGACACTTTTAGGGAAGTGCAGGAGAAAATAGTCTTAAGGATGTAACAAAGAACAGGAAACACATGTTTCCTATTTCCAGATCCAGATGCTTAAGATCTTTTCATTGGCATGGAAAACAGCCCCCACTTATGAAGACTCTATGGAAACATTGACCTCTCTGACCGAGTACAGGTTTATTGGAACAAGAGAATAAGGAAATGTTTAGAGAAAATATGGAAGATAAAGTGGATTGTGCAGATGATTGGTCATTTCAGGAGGCATGGTAGAAAGCATTTAGGAATTGGGGAAGCCTTAAAAGGGATGAGAATAAGGAAGATTTGATTATTTTGTGAATGAGAATGTGTAAGATAGCCTAGTAAAATGAGAGTTCAGGCTTCCTGTGATGACCTATTTACATAAAATGAAAGAGCATAATGAAATTAATTCCATCTTATTTGAGACACATGATAGTGGTGCAGCTAAGACTGTTGGAAAGGAGGGAAAGTCAGTTGACATCTACGGTTTACTCATAATCCCTGTCAAGGGAAGCCAAGAGGTGAGCAGAGTAAATTTTGGGCAGAGGGAAAAGCAAGTGTAGAGACTGAAAAAAAGTAAATGGCCCTTGACATGTTCAAAAAACAACAAAAAAGGCCAAGTAGGATGAACATAATTGGGATTAGGTCAGAAATGTAGCTGAAGGTCAAATCATATAGAAACCAAAACCAACAGCTTTAAAAGACTTGCATTTAATTGGGAGTGAAATGAGTGTTTAGAAGGTTATGGGCACAGATGATTCTATTGGACTTAGATTTAGAATGGCTAACTGGGGATTCGTGTAGAGATTGGTTAGATAAATATCCAGGTAAGCAAAGATGATAGCTGAGAAAAAGATGCCGGTGATGGAGGTATTGAGAATTGGCAGGATATTGCATATGTTTTGAAAGGAGAGGCAGTAGATTTGTTGTTGGAATGGAGGTACACTTGAAGGACAGAGAAGAGTCAGAGATAATTTAAGATCCTTTTTCAGGCCATTGCATTTCCATGTACTGAGATGGAGAGGGCAGAGGGACAAGTTTTGTCATAGTGGAGGGAAAGGTAAGAGTTCCATTTGCAACACCCTGTGTTTGAAATGTCTATCAGACATGCAAACGGAGATGTTAAATGAGAAGTTCGTTTTATGAGTCTGGAGTTAACGGATGTTGTCACTGTTGGGGATTCATGTTACACTAATGTTTTATGCTTGTGTTTACATATTTTACTCAAAATGTCATAGTTGGAATATTGGTATTATTTAGTTGGCATTTTAACTTTTCTCTGTATGTTTTAAAAATATGAGTAACACTTTCCTCTTTCACCTTTCTCACCCTGCTTTCTGCTTCATACCTTCTAAAAGTTATAATTTCACTTCTGTGCCTATTAACAGTTCACAATTTTGTCTCTATTTACATTGCCCTTTCCCCTGGGAAAATGGACCCATCTCATTTGCCTGCTCATTAAATGTCTTTTCTCATTTTTCTCTCCTTTTGCTATTCAGCTTAGCATTGAGGTTTTGTATTTTTCCCAAAAATAAAATTTTTCATTTAAGAAGTCTCTATGGAACACCTGTGTGGCTCAGTCGTTTGAACCTCTGACTTCAGCTCAGGTCGTGATCTCTTGGTTCATGAGTTCAAGTCCTGTATTGGGCTTGCTGATGTCAGAGCAGAGCCTGCTTGGGATCCTCTGCCCTACTTTCTCTTTGCCCCTCCCCCTCTTGTTCTCTCTTGGCTCCTGCATGCACTTTGTCTCCCTCTTTCAAAATTAAACTTGTAAAAAATAAAAATAAATTTAAAAATCTCTAGTCTGTTATCTTATGGATGCAGTGCCCTCTCATATCACTCTGAAGTTACTTTTTTAATATTTATTTTAGTATTTTTATCGTTTGCTTTAACATTAACATTTATTTTGTTATTTAAAAAATTATTTCCTGTTTATTGAATTTGATCTCTTGCATTTATGGGATTATCTTTTCTGAAAGTCTTGCTGATTCTTGGATTTACACTCATATTTTGAATCTGCAATTTCCCAATGGGCTGTTTTAAGAGTACTATGGAAGCTTACTATACCCTGCCTCCAGGTATGGTGATGTGTGTGTGGCCACATATGGCTCCAGAGGGTATGCGTATGACTGGGCTTCTGGGCATGGAAACTTTTCATTAATCTGTGTCTCCTGAAAAAGGGTTCTTTCCTCCTTTCTGGCCAAAGAGCACTTACACTCTGCTCCTTCCCTTAGGCAGATGTTTCTGGTGCCTACTGTTTAGTATGAGGAAATGAGGGATCAAAAGTCTGGTTAGCCTGGCTGCCCTTCCCAGCAGACACATCAGGGCTTTTCCCTACACCCAAGATGTCCCCCATTTTAGTTTAGAGCAACTTTCACAGTAGACAGGGTGGCTACAAAAATGACAGCACATTCGGAGTTTAGTACCAATCTTCCTACCAAATATATGCTGGGAATTTAGCTAAACATTTCTTATGTAGTTAACCACCCGACCTATGAAATAAATCCTATTAGTATCCCCAGTTTGTAGAAGGGGATATCAGAAACCAAATAATTTTGCTAAGGTCAATATAAAATAATCCATCCGGTTTAAATTTGACAACAGAGTTTATGCCTAACCCACCATGAGTTACTACCAAATCTCAAAGATAGACTAGCATTTGTTTTCTTTTATCTTTTCTATAACCTGAGTCTTAGTCCTGTGTCCACTGTGGATCTCCCACTTCAGGAATGACTCCTTTTTGCTTGACCTGTCTTTTCTTAGTAATGATCTCATGTGTTTGGCTTTTTTATGGGATCTTCTTTCTCTGAATTTTTAGAGAAAGGATAAGTATTATGGGTAAAGTATTTTTAGCAGTTATCCCATTTACAGTCATCATTTTAAGTCTAGCTACAACTCATATTTAAAGTTTTCAGCACTGCAGTCTCGGCTGTTTTCATTGCTTTAATTGTTACCCTTTGTGTTTGATTGTGAAACTATATATAGCATTGTATTTATGTCTACATTCATATTTTCTTTTATTTCCTGTGGAAGGGGTCCAAAGATTTCATTAGTCTTAAAATTGCAGTAAATCACAAAAGACATTATGTAGGAAAAACATGTCCCTACATACACATATAATACCATACTTCTATTTTTTAAGCAAAATGGAAAACTAAAAAATGCATACAGACCTAGCTACATGAAATGAAAAATGAATATTTTTCATTGGATTTACCATTGGAAATGAGAGTAAAAAGAGATCAGTGAAAGTACAAAAATGCTAAATCCTAAATCTTGCAAATATATAGGAGAATAACAAATGAACATTTCTCATTTCCTCGTAAAATAAAACATTATTTACAGACCACATAAAACACAGAAAATAGCTGTAATGGTAGTAAATATGTACTATCATTCTAAATCAAGCCATAACTAATGACACTCAGGGAAAGGTTTAGTTTATACTGAGGCTAGGTGTCTTGCAAATGAAAAGCTATTTAAGTGCTAAAATCAATTGACTATATAATACCATGTTTTCTGATGGGAATAGTGCACAAAAGATGCCTGGAAGTTGTTTGTTACAATGGCTAAATGAGATTCTACCTCTGGTTATTATCAACCCATACATTCGTCATTATAAACTGCTTCATTTTTATTTTATTATATTGATTTACTTTAGCACCCAAGACAGTTTGTACTCCTACAAAATTCAGAAAACATTGATTTACTTAAATTATTCAATACTTTACTGTATGGCTATTATGTCATTTAACATTTTAGACAAATCAATACAACTTTTTTTAATTGCCTGTCACATACCCAACGTATCACAAATGTGTTTCACTGGAATCAGTAATTTGCACTATGTTGATGACATTATTATAAATCAACTAGTTTAAAACAATAAGGTGGCATATATGGGGGAAAAGTACTAGGATATAAAATGAATAATTTAAACCAGTTGGAGTATATAACAGTGCAGAATACTTTATTAAGTTTATAATATAATAATTCTATTTCTCAAGTAGCTGACAGGTGGACTGCTGTCTTCTGAGGACACTGTCTATGATTTTTTTCCCTCTTTTAAGTCTACATAAGTATAATAGATGGGATGCTAAGTAACCTCAATGTGGTATTTTCTATTTTGAGAAATTTGTTGTAGAGAATTTTGACTACAAGTTAGAGGAACGATTGGAATTAGGAAAAAAGTTGTACTTCAAATGATAGTTTGCTATCTTTGTATTTTATTTTTTTATTATTTTTTAAATTTATTTCTTTTGGGAGAGAATACCTGCAAGTAGGGGAGGGGCAGAGAAAGAGAGGGAGAGAGAGAATCCCAAGCAGGCCCTGTGTTGTTAGTGAAGAGCCCAACACGGAGCTCAGTACCACGAGCCTTGACATCATGACCTGAGCTGAAATCAAGAGTCAGAGGCCTAACCAACTAAGCCACCCAGGTGCCCCAACTATCTTTGTATTTTAAAAGGGACCAAAAAAGTTAATAATTAACATTGTAAAAAGGAACTTATACAGAAAGATGATTATCTAAAAATGTGATAGGTCAACTTGCCAATACTATCTTCTTTCTGATCATTCTGGGAAGAGTTATTGTGTGTAGCTCATTTTTCAACCTAGGAAATAAGCCCTATATGGGCAGGGATTTATGTCTACTTTACTTATCTGATATGTATGTAATATTTGTGACATCCCTGATGAATGATGGGTGACAGTAAGTATTTTTTGATAAACAGATCAGAAAGGATAATTTTTATTCTGTCTTTTATTTAACTGGGTTATCAGCACATGCTGCTTAAGGATATATTTGTATTTTAATACTCTCTCTAGTAATAATTAAATAAAATCTGTGCAACATAAAGCACAAAATGGTCCCATTTAGGAAGACACAGTGGCCATATTAGAATGAAGCCAAATTTGAACACAGAATCACTATTGCTAAAATATCAGCTATATATTATAGAATAGAGGGAAATATAGCAGAGCTCTGAGAAGAAACGAACAGTCACCCAAAGTCACAGCAGCCAGAAGATAGCAAGATAAATACTATTGGTATTTTGGAGACTCATTTTACATATGCATATGAATTACCATGTTCCGATGACTGCCCTTACAATTCTGTCTAATACCATCACATATTAGAATACGCTTAGTATTACCTACTTTGATTTTAGGGATATTGGAGCCTTGAAAAGTTTACATTGTATGAATGAATACATTTTTATAATAATTACTATTCTTTATTTAACTATTTACTCATTGATTTTTATACTGTGTTTGAAACATCTATTATGTTCCAGAAATAGTTGTAGATAATTTCTTGCAATTGAAGAAAATTTACATCTGGGAAAGAAAAATACAAACAAGAACCTTAAATCAGAAGGTGTTTAAAGTGATAAACTAAAGGAAGAATATGGTGTAGGAATACGAACTATGTCAGTGCTTCCAAAACCATGTCTAAGGGTGCCTGGGTGGCTTAGCCCGTTAAGCATCTGACTTCAGCTCAGGTCACGATTACATGGTTCGTGAGTTTGAGCCCCACAGCTCTCTGCTGGCAGCATGGAGTGTACTTAGGATCCTCTGTCTCTCCTCTGCCCCTCCTCCACTTGTGTGTGTGCTCTCTCTCTCTCTCTCTCAAAAATAAAATAAACATTAGAAAAAAACTGATGTCTAAAGGACCATTCCCCCCCATCTGTTATAAACCAATACTTCTGAAAAATCCACCAAGAAAGTGAAATGCCAGAAGAATTAAAACAAAACATAGAACATAAAATTTTCATTCTAGCAGGAATAAATGTGTATCCAATAAATAAAAAGCATGGCAAAGAAAAAGAAAATATTCACCAAACATCTACTTGTTGATCATTGAAAATGAACAGATTGGAGGTGAGTTAAAAGAATTGCTATTGGTCTAGTAATACTGTGTCCTCACACATCATAGCTGGTTAGAAATTTATGAATGAAATAGAAATTCTCTGTATAGAGTATCTTGAGGTCCACTTTAAACAGGTGTATCAATATTTAAAGTTTTTATTGTACAAAAGTGCTTGCTACTTATTAATTTATCAGCTGTAGTCTGGATTACAAACTCACTACTTGCAGGAGATAGTACAAATTTAACCTCTCATACAGTCTGTTTGGAAGATACGTGTCACAGGAGCCAGGCAGAGGTGCGTGATGACAAAAGTGAAACAGATTATAAAGCAATTCGTATTCAACATATTGATTTAAAATTTTTATCCAAATGTAGAAAATTATGCTTTATTTTTGAAATACACTCACCTAAACTTTCATAGTATAAATGTGTCAAATTTAAACAAGCTTTTTGATAAAAAAGTTTAAAATTGGATTCAAATCCATGACTCTCTTATTGATTGATTTAGTTAATGAAAAATGCAACACAGTATATTCATAAGGTGATTGGTGATAACTCCCTTTATTTTTATAACTTCCTTTTAATTTTTTTAATTCTAGTTAACATATGTAGTTAACATGATTTTAAGTGTACAGTATAGTGATTCAACACTTCCATATATCACACTGTGCTCATCATAATGGGTGAAATCCTTAATCCCCATCACCTCTTTCCCCATTCCCTATTTCCCCCATTCTCCATTACCCTCCTCTCTGGTCACCATCACTTTACTCTCTATAATTAAGAGTCTTTTTCTTGAATTGTCACTCTCTGTTCCTCTCACTCACCCTCTCTCTCTCTCTCTCTTTGCTCATGGGTTTTTTCTTAAATTCCACATGTAAGTAAAATCATACGGTATTTCTCTTTCTTTGGGTGACTTGTTTAGTGTTATATTCTCTAACTCCATCCATATTGCTGCAAATGGCAAATTTTCATTTTTTATGGCTGTGTAATATTCCATTATATATATACTACCTCTTCTCTATCCATTCATCAATCAGTGGACACTTGGGCTGCTTCAAAAACTTCCATAATTCTTTATATATATGTATGTGTGTGTGTGTGTGTGTGTATACATATATATATATACACATATATATGTATTTTTATTTTTTAAATTTACATCCAAATTAGCATATAGTGCAACAATGATTTCAGGAGTAGATTCCTTAATTCCCCTGCCACATTTAGCCCACCCCCCCTCCTGTAATCCTCTGTTTGTTCTCCATATTTAAGAGTTTCTTATGTTTTGTCCCCCTTCCTGTTTGTATATTATTTTTGCTTCCTTTCCCTTATGTTCATCTGTTCTGTATCTTAAAGTCCTCATATGAGTGAAGTCATATGATATTCTTTTTTCTAACTTTGCTTAGTATAATACCCTCTAGTTCCATTCATGTAGTTGCAAATGGCAAGATTTCATTCTTTTTGATTGCTGGGTAATACTCCATTGTATATATATACCACACCTTCTTTATCCATTCCTCCATCGATGGACATTTGGGCTCTTTCCATACTTTGGCTATTGTTGATAGTGCTACTATAAACATCGGGGTACATGTGTCCCTTCGAAACAGCACACCTGCAACCCTTGGGTAAATACCTAGTAGTGCAATTGCTGGATTGTAGGGTAGTTCTATTTTTAATTTTTTGAGGAACTTCCATACTGTTTCCACAGTGGCTGCACCAGCTTGCATTCCCACCAGCAGTGCAAAAGCAATCCTCTTTCTCTACATCCTCACCAGCATCTGTTGTTGACTGAGTTGTTAATGTTGGCCATTCTGACAGGTGTAAGGTGGTATCTCATTGGGGTTTTGATTTGTATTTCCCTGATGAGTGATGTTGAGCATTTTGTCATGTGTCCGTTGGCCATCTGGATGTCTTCTTTGGAGAAGTGACCATTTCTTCACTGGATTATTTGTTTTTAGGTGTTGAGTTTGATAAGTTCTTTATAGATTTTGGATACTAACCCTTTATCTGATATGTCATTTGCAAATATCTTCTGCCATTCCGTCGGTTGCCTTTTTGTTATGCTGATTGTTTCCTTGGCTGACCTTTTTATTTTGACAAGGTCCCAGGAGTTCATTTCTGCTTTTGTTTCCCTTGCCTCCGGAGATGTGTTGAGTAAGAAATTGCTGGGGGCAAGATCAAAGAGGTTTTTGCCTGCTTTCTCCTCGAGGATTTTGATGGCTTCCTGTCTTACATTGAGGTCTTTCATCCATTTTGAGTTTATTTTTGTATATGGTGTAAGAAAGTGGTCCAGGTTCATCCTTTTGTATGTTGCTGTCCAGTTTCCCCAGCACCACTTGCTGAATACCATTGGGTATTCTTTCCTGCTTTGTCAAAAAGTAGTTGGCCATATGTTTGTGGGTCCATTTCTGGGTTCTCTATTCTGTTCCATTGATCTGAGTGTCTGTTCTTGTGCCAGTACCATAGTGTCTAGGATAGCTTGAAATCCGGGATTGTGATGCCTCCTGCTTTGGTTTTATTTTTCAAGAGTTCTTTGGCTCTTTGGGGTCTCTTCTAGTTCCATACAAATTTTAGGATTATTTGTTCTAGCTCTTTGAAGAATGCTGGTGTTATTTTGATAGGGATTGCATTAAATATGTAGATTGCTTTGGATAGTATCAGCATTTAACAATATTTGTTCTTCCTATTCAGGAGCACGGGATCTTTTTCCATTTTCATGTGTCTTCAATTTCTTTCATAGCTTTTTACAGTTTTCAGTGTATAGATTTTTCACCTCTTTGGTTAGATTTATTCCTAGGTATGTTATGGTTTTTGGTGCAAATGTAAATGGGATCAATTCCTTGATTTCTCTTTCTGCTCCTTCATTGTTGGTGTATAGGAATGCAACCGATTTCTGTGCATTGATTTTATATCCTGCAACTTTGCTGAATTCACGGATCAGTTCTAGCAGTTTTTTGGTGGAATCATTTGGGTTTTCCATAGAGAGTATCATGTCATCTGCAAAGAATTAATGTTTGACCTCCTGGTCGATTTGGATGCCTTTTATTTCTTTGTGTTGTCTGATTGCAGAGGCTAAGACTTCCAATACTATGTTGAATAACAGTGGCGAGAGTGGACATCCCTGTCTTGTTTCTGAGCTTAGGGGGAAAGCTGTCAGGTTTTCCCCACTGGGGATGTTAGCAGTGTTGGGTCTTTGATATATGGCTTTTTTGATCTTGAGGTATGATCCTTCTACCCCTACTTTCTTGAGAGTTTTATCAAGAAAGAATGCTGTATTTTGTCAAATGCTTTCTCTGCATCTATTGAGAGGATCATATGGTTCTTGTCCTTTCTTTTACTGATGTGATGAATCACGTTGATCATTTTGCAGATATCGAACCAGCCCTATGTCCCAGGTATAAATATGACTTGGTCGTGGTGAATAATTTTTTAATGTATTGTTGGATCTGGTTGGCTAATAACTTTTTGAGGATTTTTGCATCCATGTTCATCAGGGAAATTGATCTATAGTTCTCCTTTTTATTGGGGTCTCTGGTTTTGGAATCAAGGTAATGCTGGTCTCATACAAAGAGTTTGGAAGTTTTCCATCCATTTCTATTTTTTGGAACAGTTTCAAGAGAATAGGTGTTAACTCTTCCTTAAATGTTTGGTAGAATTCCCCTGGAAAGCCATCTGGCCCTGGACACTTGTTTTTTGGGAGATTTTTGGTTAGTAATTAGATTACTGTTTTGGGGTCTGTTCAAATTTTCTATTTCTTGCTATTTCACTTTTGGTAGTGTATGTGTTTCTAGGAATTTGTCCATTTCTTCCAGATTGCCCATTTTATTGGCATATACTTGCTCATAGTATTCTCTTATTGTTTTTATTTCTGCTGTGTTGATTGTGATGTCTCCTCTTTCATTCTTGATTTTTATTTATTTGGGCCTTTCCTTTTTCTTTTTGATCTTACTGACTAGTAGTTTTTCAATTTTGTTAATGCTTTCAAAGAACTAGCTTCTGGTTTCATCGGTCTTTTCTACTGGTTTGTTTGTTTTTTGGTTTCGATAGCATTAATTTCTGCTCTAATCTTTTTTTATTTCCTGTCTTCTGCTGGTTTTGGGTTTTATTTGCTGTTCTGTTTCCAACTCTTTAAGGCATAAGGTGAGGTTGTGTATCTGAGATCTTTCTTCCTTCTTTAGGAAGGCCTGGATTGCTATACAGTTTCCTTTTATGTCTTCCTTTTTTGTGTCCCAGAGGTTTTGGGTTGTGGTGTTATCGTTTTCATTGGCTTCAATTAACATTTCAATTTCATTAAACTTCTTTAACTTCTTGTGTAGCCCATTCATTCTTTAGTAGGATGTTCTTTAGTCTGTAAGTATTTGTTACCTTTCCAAATTTTTTCTTGTGGTTGATTTCGAGTTTCATAGTGTTATGGTCTGAAAATATGCATGGTAAGATCTCAGGCTTTCTGTGCTTCCTGAGGGCTGATTTGTGTCCCAGTGTGGTCTATTCTGGAGAATGTTCCATGTACACTGGAGAAGAATATATATTTCGCTGCTTTAGGATGAAATGTTCTGAATATATCTGTTAAGTCCATCTGGTCCAGTGTGTCATTCAAAGCCATTGTTTCCTTGTTGATTTTTTGATTACATGATCTGTCCATTGATGTGAGTGGGGTCTTGAAGTCCCTTACTGTTAAGGTATTACAATCAATGAGTTTCTTTATGTTTGTGATTAACTGATTTATATATTTGGGTGCTTTCACATTTGGCACGTAAATGTTTACAATACTAGGTCTTCTTGGTGCATAGACCCCTTAATTATGATATAATGCCCTTCTTCATCTCTTGATACAGTCTTTATTTTAAAGTCTAGATTGTGTGATATAAGTATGGCTACTCCAGCTTTCTTTTGTTGACCATTAGCATGATAGATGGTTCTCCATCCCCTGATTTTCAATCTCAAGGTGTCTTTAGGTCTAAAGTGGGTCTCTTGTAAACAGCAAGTAGATGGATCTTGTTTTCTTATCCATTGTGTTACCCTATGTCTTTTGATTGGAGCATTGAGTCCATTGACATTTAAAATGAGTATTGAAAGATACAAATTCATTGCCATTATGATGCTTGTAGAGTTGGAGTTTCTGGTGGTCTCTGGTCCTTTCTAATCTTTTGTTGCTTTTGGTATGTGTATATATTTTCATCTTTTCTCCCCTCAGTCCCCCTTAAAATTTCTTGCAGGGCTCATTTAGGGGTCAAACTCCTTTAATTTTTGTTTGTGTGGGAAACCTTTTATCTCTCCTTCTATTTTGAATGACAGCCTTGCTGGATAAAGAATTCTTGGCTGCATATTTCTGATTCAGCACATTGAATATATCCTGCCACTCCTTTCTGTCCTGCCAAGTTTCTGTGGGTAGGTGTGCTGCCAACCTGATCTGTGTTCCCTTGTAGGTTAAGGACTTTTTTTTTTTTCCTTTGCTGCTTTCATTATTCTCTCCTTGCCTGAGTATTTTGTGAATTTGACTATGGTATGCCTTGTTGATGGTTGTTTTTGTTGAATCTAATGGGAGCCCTCTGTGCTTCCTGTATTTTGATGTGTGTTTCCCCAGGTTAGGAAAGTTTTCTGCTATGATTTGCTCACATAACCCTTCTATTCCTCTTTCTCTCTCTTCCTCTTCTGGGTCCTGTATGATTCGGATGTTGTTCCTTTTTAATTAGTCCCTGATTTCTCTAATTCTTAAATCGGGGTCTTTTGCCTTAATCTCCCTCTTTTTTTCTGCTTCATTATTCTCCATAAGTTTGTCCTATGTATGTCACTGATTCTCTGTTCTGCCTCATCCATCATTGCCACTGTGGCAGCCATTCGAGATTGCAGCTCAGTTGTAGCATTTTTTATTTCAACCTGACTAGCTTTTGCTTCTTTTATCTCCACAGAAAGGGATTCTCATCTATTTTTGATCAGCTAGTATTCTTATTATCACAATTCTAAATTCTGGTTCAGACATCTTGCTTGTATCTGTGTTGGCTAAGCCCCTGGCTGTTATTTCTTCCTGTTCTTTCTTTTGGAGTGAATTCCTTCTTTTCATCATTTTGAAGGGAGAAAAGGAATTAATGTGGTAAAAAAAATTAAAATTAAATAAAATTATAATTAAAAAAATTATATTTAATGAAAGCAAACACACAAAAAAAATTGAATAAATGATGCAAGATCCTAGGTGTGTTTTTGTTTGGGTGTTGAAAGGGGCTTGATAGATTAGAGAAAAAAGGGGAAAGAAAAACAGAAAAAAAAAAAGAAATGATTTGAAAATTAAAAAAAATGAATACACTGATGTAGCCTAAAATGAAATGATGGAAATAAAATAGAATTTGAAAAAAATTACAGAAAAATAAAAAATAATATAGAATAAATTAATGAAAAATATTTTTAATAAAAATTGAAAATAAAAATGATTTTTTTCTCTCTGTATTCAAGAAAAAGAAAAAAAGAGAAAAGAGAAAAGAAAGAAAATGGAATAGATGGACTGGAGAACAGACTGAAATATGACTGAAATTACTTCGTTTCCCTTAGAAGTCAAACTGTGAAACACTTTATAGTCCATAAACTAAGCAGGCGGAGATACTTGTGTTCCTGAAGCGCAAGGTTGCCCCAGTTGGGCGGGGCTTAGTGTAATGGCTCCGTCCTCCACTAGATGGCACTCCTTAGCTTACTGAGGTGGATTGTTATGGTGCTTGTAGGCGCTTATGCGCATGTGGGAGTGCAGAAAATGGCATCACCCAGTTACCCAGTCTCTAGTATGGGAACTCTGTTCTCCCCAATTAGCAATTGGGCACCTGTTCTTTGTCTTTGGCTTCTGTCCACTCCCCGCTTTTACACAGTCCCTGATCAGACCCCAGCCAGCACCTCCCTTCTGAGTTTTGTCTCAGATGCGGCTGTTTTTCCCAACCCCTTACTTCTGAGGGACTGTGGCTTTGACCATTCTGCCCCTCTACAGGAGGGTCTCACCGAGCAGTGTTTGGGTGCCAGTCTCACTCAGGAGCATTTGTGGGACCATGCTACTGCCAATGCCCACAGACTGGGACCGGATGCCAGCTCGTCCCAGGAAAAGTTCATGAGATAGTGTAGCAGCAGCATTTCAGGGATTATGGAAAATCACAACACACATCTGGTGCCAGGCTTCCCCCTTAACGACCTTGTTCCAGCACCAGTGAATGTGGTTGTTCTCCCACCTACACTGGGGCCTTGCCTTTGGGGGACCCACACAGCCTCTACCAGGTGTCCTCCTAGCAGGGGAACTGCCTCTCCCTGTGTGGCCTGAAGACCCCTGGACTCTACTTTGCTCCTGGGGATTCGCCCTTCCCATCAGAGCACCGCCGGGTATCAGCTGCAGAGTTTCAGAGTCTGCACTCCCCCTGTTTATAGTCTTAATGGAATTTAAACCCTCTCCTTTGTTCTTTCTCCTTTTTAGTTTAGTCCCTGTGGCTGTTTCCAATTTTCTACATCATCTCCAGCTGCTTTTGTGGAGGGATGCTTTTCCTGTATCCCCCCACCCCCCTGTCTCAGTCCTCTCTTCGCGTACAAAAAGAGCTCCCTGCCCTCTGTGGCTTCTCTCTCCCCAAGTTCACCTCTCCGTGCTGTGTACCTGCTGAGTTCGGTGGTTCATGTTGTGCAGATTGTTGTGTTAATCCTCAGATCAGTTTCCTAGGTATGCAGGATGCTTTAGTGTCAGTCTGGCTGTATTTCATGGACACGAGATACACAAAAAACTTCCAAGTTGTTCTGCCATCTTTGCTCCTATCACCCTCGATATCTTCCATAACTCTATCTACATTAAAAGTGGATTGAAGACCTAAATGTGACTCCTGAAATCCTAAAAAAAAAAAAAAAAAAGAAAAAAACAACAACAAAAACCCAGTAATTTCTTTGACATTGGCCATACCAACATTTTTCTAGATATGTCCTCTGAGGCCAGGGAAACAAAAGCAAAAATAAACTATTGGGACTACATCAAAATAAAAAGCTTCTGCACAGTGAAGGAAACAATCAAGAAAACTAAAAGGCAACCTTCTGAATGGGAGATGTTTGCAAATGACATACCCAAGAAAGGGTTAGTATCCAAAATGTGTAAAGAACTTACAAAACTCAAGAACTCAAAACCAAATAACCCATTTAAAGAAAGGACAGAAGACATGAACAGGCATTTTTCCAAAGAAGACATCCAGATGACCAACAGACACACAAAAAGGTGTTCATCATCATTACCATCAGGGAAATGCAAATCAAAACAAAAATGAGGTATCACTGCACACCTGTCAGAATGGCTAAAATCAATAACACAGGAAACAACAAATGTTGGGAAGGATTGGTGACAACTTTCAACAAAGTGCAATATTAACATCATGACTTATTTTACTAATAATTGCTGTTAAATTATGGAACATGTCATAACAGTCCCTAGAAATGTTTTTGTCTCAAACTTCCAACTTTTCTTTATGCCCTTGGATCTTATCTGCCATGCTGCACTCCTTTCTTGTGTGAAAGGATTAAAATCTTAAAAATCCAAAGAAACAGATAAGCAATTTTGACTATGCAGTTAACTTCATTAAAGAGCTGGAACCAAACTTGTATCTTATCCTGTAGAAACTGAGAGTTTATTCTACACTTCACAATTGGCAACTGAACTGTTGCCATTGAAAAACATTTTACTTTAGCATGAATTAACATTTGTTTATAATCAGTTTTTATTACCTAATCGAGCAAAATTTGATTTTAATACATGAATTTTGGGGCGCCTGGGTGGCTCAGTTGGTTAAGCAGCTAACTTCGGCTCAGGTCATGATCTCATAGTCCCTGAATTTGAGCTCCATGACGGGCTATGTGCTGACCGCTCAGAACCTGGAGCCTGATTTGGATTCCATCTCTCCCTCTTTCTCTCTCTCTGTCTGCCCCTCCCTGAGTCACACTTTGTCTCTCTTTCAAAATAAACAAACATTAAAAAAATAATACATGAACCTTTATATATTCACAGTTTTAATATATGTGAATAAATATATTTAGTTTTTGTGACTTTTTTTTATGCCAGACCCATCTTACTAAAGAAACTATTATTTTATTTACATTTTGATGTGCCAGCATTAATTTGGTGTGACTGCCATTAAAATATATTTCTGCTCAAAACTCAAAGTGCCAAGTCCAGTTCACATCATCTCCTAATTTGCACAATACAGAGCTGTGATTATTGACAAATGATAGAAAAAAAATCTTTGTATCACCATTATGTTAAGATAGTGAGCACAAGTACCTGTATTGAAAGTATTCTGTATTGACAATATCTGTGCAAGTTGCAATATTTGTCAAGTTCCAATAAAAAAGACTTTCTTGGTTTTATTTGCTCATTGAGTTGGTCATTTATATCTTAGGTCATTTCTGGACTTTGCCTAGGGATAGTGCCATTGGAGTGTAGCTCAGGAGCTTCCTTCTTGGACCAGATTCACCTGATGTTTCTAATCAATGTCTTTCACAAATGTCAGGGCAAATACACATGTTACATATTAGTTTGTTGGTCTTAGAAAATCAGAGTGATCCTTTATAAGAAAAACTGCAAAATAGTAACGTATACATATAAAATATATATCTGCCTCTTCAGCTTTTTTATTCATAACTTGCTTTGAGTTAACTCCTTTTAATAGTTTGTATGTATTGCTGCTGATCAAATTTTGATAATTTCATTGCTTCGTTGGCCAGTAAATCTTTGCACATAACAGTGAATTTCATGCTTCAATAACAGTTTTGGATAAAAAAAAATGTGGTACTTAAGGAAGCTAAAACAGATAATTTTGGTTTATACATTTCAGAGTTGTTTCCAATATTATTATTTGGTTTAGTAATAATGCACATTCAGAAGTTGTGCATTTTTCTCGGGAAAAAATGCTTTACTAAAAAATTTTAGTGTTTATTTTTTTCATTTTGGGAGAGAGTGTGTGCACGCAAAAGAGCATGTGCATGTACATGCAGGGGAAGTGTAAGGACAGAGAGAATCACAAGCAGGCTCCGCATGATCAGTGCAGAGTCTGATGCAGGGCTTCAACTCAGGAACCATAAGATCATGACCAGAGCCGGGAGTAAGAGTCAGATGCTTAACTGACTGAGCCACCCAGGCGCCCCTTTTCAGGAAAAAAATTCTAATGAAGTTTGTTTCACCATCTCTAAATCGGACTTCAAATGCACGTTTCACTTATCTAATTTATCTAATATTTAATAATACAATTTTAAAAATAGGTTTTGTTAAAAATTTTAAATTGGTAAAAATAAGTCTTCTTGCTAAACATAAGATGATGAGTAGAGTATAACTAAACTTTCTTTGTAATCGAGAAATATATCAGAAAGGAGAGACATTTCAGGGTAAATCTATCATAATTGACTTCAGTTGTACTATAATTCTTACTCTGAAGGGAAAAAGCAAAGATAAAATTGCTAATGTTATCTATTCAAACTATTGTCTTCATGATTTCTGAAGTGTCCTAGCTAGAAGTATATCCTATAAACATCTTTTATAGGCAATATTTTATATACTAAGTTTAATCTAAATTGTTAATATATGGGATGCACATTAGAAGTATTGTTGCTTTGTGTGATTATGTCTTTACATTTTATCCCTAATGAATGCAGATTTTTCCCCATTACATGCTATGTATTCTGTCAAACAATTTCCCCTTGACACCTTGCTTGTGCCTCAGCCCAAAGTTCTCCAAAGCCCACGCCTCACTCTAACTCTTAGCTGGGGTAATCACCACTTACATTTCACATATTAGAGTAAATATTTTCTTAGAGAGGCATAATCAAATTTAAGTGAATTCTATTTTCTCTCTCAAAACATCCTATCTTTGAAGAACTTAATCCAGTTTCAAATTATGTATCTGTTATGTGTTATTTACAGAGTTCAATAAAGTTAGGGACCCTGTCTCATCATTATCCAATTTTTAACATGCTGATGATACATAGGAGGTCTTTAATAATTACATGCTGAATGAATAGTTGGGTATGAGTCCTTGTGATGACATAAGTTAAATATATAACTAAATGCTTTTTGGACTTTCCAATGATTCTCTCCCTCTGTCTCTCAACTGGATGATTAAATCACTTTATTACTGTCTTTCTGTTAGCATTTGACTCCTCAGAATCAATTTCATTTACAACAAAGTTGTCTTTTTAAAAAGGAAGCCAAATTAAGTTACCTTCTTCTGAAAAATTTTCACTGGATGTAATTAAAATGAAATGATTTACAAAGCTATCCATAAGTTGACCACTGCCTAATTCTCATAAATAATTTTCTGTCACTTTTCTTCAGAATCACTATTCCATGCATACTAGATTTAAAATATTTTCTTCTACACAAGATTATTCCTGCCATAGAACCAGTATAAGGTAGTTCAAACCAAACTTCTAGAACCAGTTTGAAGGAATATTCAGTGATTCACACCAAATAGAAATGAATTTCTCTCTCATGTAACAGATTGCAGTAGAGAAAGGATCCTTCCAACTCACTGATCTAATAGCTTCCTAGGGATTTGTCTTTGTTTGCATTGCTTAAACTAGTCATTAGCACCATATGTGGTTTCCTACCCTTGGGAAGAAGAAAACCGAAACTAGCTCCTTTAAGGGACAAGACTTATAGGTTGAGCATATTTTTATTCATAGCCCATTGGTTGCTCATTTCAAAGGGCCACCCCTAACACTCTGGAAAATGTAGTGGGCAGCTGTGTGGATATGTGTCTTGCTTAAACTTAAGAGAAAGGGGTTTTATTTATTATCAGTAAGGAGAAAATGAGTACTAGGAAAAATTAGCTGGCTCTGTTACAAGGTCTTGCTTTGGGTATTTCTTTTGCCTGAAGTGATTGGACTCCAGATTTAAAAAAAAATATTTTTAAAGTTTATTGTTTTTATTTTGAGAGAGACAGAGACAGCACAAGTATGGGGGGTGCAGAGAGAGAGAGAGAGAGAGAGAGAGAGAATCCCAAGCAGGCCAGCACTGTCAGTGCAGAGCCTAACGTGGGGCTTGAACTCATGAAACCAAGAGATCATGACCTGAGCCGAAACCAAGAGCTGGTTGCTTAACCAACTGAGCCACCCAGGCACCCCTAGACTCCAGGTTTTAAAATGCTTAGTTTCTAGTTACCATTCAGATTTCAAATAAAATTAATCTCTTCAGATAAGTTTACTTGAAGAAAGATTTTATATTGTCTGCATCATTACTCTTTATTGCATTTTTTTTCATAGCACTCATC
Organism: Leopardus geoffroyi; assembly: GCF_018350155.1. Taxonomy (NCBI): domain Eukaryota; kingdom Metazoa; phylum Chordata; class Mammalia; order Carnivora; family Felidae; genus Leopardus; species Leopardus geoffroyi. The sequence continues at coordinate 10,215,328 of NC_059327.1, read as the reverse complement.
GCTACCTGAAAATATGTTGCCCAATAACTAGCTTACTTTTTTATTGCATGTTTAAATGTCCTACTCTCTGTTTCCGCATCATAATGTGGGCAAGACCTTTGAGAATGGGAATTTTGTCTATATAATGCTCTATACCCTTGTTTTCTGCACCTAGAATGACTGTCACAGTAGTCTTTCAAAAAATTATGGAATAGCTGAATAGACTGTTGTGTTTCTGGCACAATTTTATGACATGACATGAAAATAGTGTTTTTTCTTTCCTTTCAATCTTGTGCAGGATGGAGATGTATTTCATAAGATAATATACTGATGTAATATGTAGAATCAGAAGCAATTAAATTCATATTTTAAAGATATTTTCAGTTTTATGTATATATGAGACATTATCAGTTCTTTCGTAAAGAAATTTGATGCATAGCAGTACATTCTCTTAAATGTTCTATCTCAACTTCTTTCTACATAATATAAGTAATTACCTAAGGAACGTCTACCTAAATATTTCTTCCAGAAGGTCACGTGAATCCTGTGGGACATACATTTTCATTGCCAATAGTACAGCTACTGTGATAAACAAGTATAGTCACACCTATAAGAATGCAGATGTATATATAGGGATTAACGGCTACTGTAAAAACAGCCGAAACTAGAATAATAATACTATGTGTTACATGTGACATTTTAGAAGTTTTGAATGAAAGTAAATTGTACGTAGAATACTTTAGAAAATAGAATGATACGTGGAATTTCTAGAAATAAGAATGACCTACCTATATAGCTTCAGAAGATCAAGGAGAATCAGTTGTTGATGAGCTTAAAAACGTTTGTCTTACAAATGCCTTTTTTAAACACACAGCTACTTTTGTTCTATCAACTTCCCAACATTCAGATTCTAGACTTTGATCCTAAAATATGGTATTTCATCACTAGTATCACTCTATGTTACCAGTTAACCCTTTTAAGTTTTTTGTTTGTGAAGGGCAAGTTGAACACTAATTAATTTATATTAACATTATCTTTAAATAATCTGATTTGGTATGATCCTATTACCAGATTCCCTTACATAAGAACAATCTCATTAACAAGGCCCTGAGATGTCACTTTAGATCCATTTGGTAATAGAGATACAGGCTTAAACTCATTACAAGATGCACTCTCCATTCTTAAATTGATGAGGTTTGCTCTGGGATTATTTGAAAGTAATATGCCTATTATCTAGTATTTCTGGAAGGAATAAATAAAATTATTTTTTAAGGAGAAAAGTTTATAAAAAGGGGAAAGGAAAGGAAGGAAAGAGAGCAAGAAAGAAGCAAAGACAGACTGAAAAGGTAAAGGTATAAATGATTTCTTAATCACATTACAAAATAAGGTAATATTTTTTTAAGTTATAGAAACATTTTTACGTGTATTACTCAACCTGATAGAAGTACTGATTGTGATTCAATGCTATTAAATTATTTCAAGATGGAAATATATGAATACTTTGCCAGTCTCCAAGGAAATTAATATGAAATGTGCATCTCTTATTTGAATTTTGGTTGAGAAATTAGCAATACAGTAAGTCTACTAGATATAGTTGATTAGTAAATCTAAGTTCCTATGTTAGTTCAGTACTCTCTTCTTACTGAAATATTGGGATGTCTTTGCTAATTGAGTATGGGCAGTGGGCAGGATAGTCAATGCTCAGGCAACCAGAAAGGAAAGCTTCTTTATTTCCTCTATAAAAGACTGACATTGATCCATACTGAAGTACTATGGGCATGTTAAAACTGATATGACAGGAAATTTTTCTGATATGCTCTTCCATTTCCAAGCAGGTAGAGAATCTGCATTTTTTTAATGTGGCTGACATGAAAGCAAGAATTGTAGGAAAATGAGTTTTTTTAAGTAAAAAATGTGAAGTTTGATTTATGAAAATAATAACACTATAAGCTGTCTAAAAAATAACAGTTTCATATCTTTGATTTCTTCATATCTCTGATTTCTACTCCCCAGAGGGAAACTTATGCAATGCAATTCATTCATCTATCTCTTCTGGCATGTTTCTTTGTATTTCTAAGTACTGTAATAGCTTATATTACCATTTCTAAGGTTTTCCATTTTTCAACAGTTGGCTGCCTACTGTGGAAGGTGAGAATGTAACCTTCTTTTTCAAAGTCCTCTTACCCATATTCCTAACCACACACTTCCCAGGACTCCTGTATCTCAGTGTCTGGTCCAGTATTTGGTGATTACATTTTTAGACTTATAAATAATATGTAAACTGGCTCCCATAATTTATTGTGATTACAATTTCTGTTTGGGACAGCTTTTTGCTTTTCTTGGAGCTATTAATTCATTTCTGTGTGTGTGTGTGTGTGTGTGCACGCGTGCACGTGTATTTTCTTTCTGCCTATCACTGATTAACCCAGACTTTCTGAGAGAACTACGGGACTCCTGTAAACATGCTCAAATATTTTACCAGGAAGACTATCCATTCCATCATTTTTTCTTGGACTCACTTTTCCTGAAATAGTCGGTGTTCATCTTTCATTTTGAATTGATTGTGTTCTAGACCTGACAAACCACTGTTGTAATGGAACTTTTTTATTGTGTTCTTCCTTGAACCTTTTTCCTATATTGAATACTTGTCTCCTGGTTCCCGCATTATTTCCATGATTCACTTTTATCATTTTTATGAAACATATTCTTTTGTAGCTTTTTCTGAAAAAAAGTAAATAAAGGAAAATGTTTTGAGGCCTTCCTATTCTTAAATAGTTTTTATATTTGATACATTTGATACATTCTTTATATCTTTTCATATTTTGGTTAAAATTGATACCCACGTTTTGATTAAAATATAAAATTTATTGGTATTTTGGTCAAAACTATAGATTTTTTACTATTAGCTTTGTGACACTAGCTACTTGCTCCCAATATTTGTTTGCATCATTTTCCCTTTTTTTCCTTGTGGTGTCAGTTTGCTTCTCAAAACGACATCAACTGTCTGCCATTATCAATCAGTTACTGTAGAGACTGAATAACAGTGGCTTCAGTCAAATATCTCTCTTCATATAGCTAAATATTGTCAGTTGAGGGCTTACATGATAGCTTCACAACTCAGGAATCTAGTTCATTCACTTAATTTAATTCTCTACCATTTGAACACATGGCTTCCATTTTATTGTTTATCATGGCTGGTCCAGCTACTTGTACACATGTCAACCAGCAGGAAGAGAAGGGGAAGGAGAGGTGACCCTTTCCCTGTAATAGCATTGCCAAGAAGTCACACATACCAATCACTTTATACCTCGCAAGCCACAAGATTTAGTTTAGGTTTTTTTTTTGTATTGTTTTGTTATCTGAATGGCCCTTTTGCATAGCATTGTGCTATATTTTTAAAGAAGGCATTTTCTTTTTTCATGTTGCCTGATTTTATAGATTTACTTGAAATTTTTAACCTAAAAACTCTATTTATTCTGAGTTCTTTTTTTGTTGTTGGTATGGGTACATGAATGGTCATCTCTGGAACTCTATAATTAAAAGTAAGGCACTAAAGTAGCAATTAGAGACACTTGGTAGGCAGGTCTCATTTACAGAATAAGGAGTTTTATCCTAGGGTCGTTACTAAGACAGTGTGTGAATTCACTGGACAAATCTGAAGTCATTATCTTTTGACATTTGGTCTTTTCCACTGCCCAGAAAAAAATCCTGTAAACTAGGTTGAAGAAAAGAGCGGAAGGATTTCACCATGCACTTTGCAGTCTTGCATTAATCCTTAATTTCTTTCTTTCTCTGTGTTTAGTTCTTTGATTCCCAAACCTTCATTGATCCAGCCTTCTTAGAGAGTATACTTCCTCTATTATGCTGCAGTGGGAAATCTAAATTTTCCTGATAGCAAAGTTTTGGGAAAAAAAATCTGGGGGCCTCCTCAATCATACTATGTTCAGTCACAACTCTTATACTCCAGCCTTCAGAAATAGTTCTTGCCTCCACAGTTCTGAGAGTTATTTTTCTGTGGGACAAATTTGCCAGATTTTAATTGTCTCCATGCCCTTGAGTACTATCTTTCTTTCTGTGCTAAGTTGGTTTCCCTCACCTATCTACTTTCCCTCAAAATTTGTTGAAATTCCTTATCTGTTCTTGTCTCTCTTTCCCTTCTTTCGCCCTTGTTGGAATATAATTTATTTTTATTTTTTTAATGTTTATTTTGAGAGAGAGAAAGAACATGAGGGGATGAGGGGCAGAGAGAGAATGTTGGAACATAATTTCAGTCTTTTGTTTTTATTGTTTATTAGTGGGGTTTGAGGAGGGAGCAGAGAGAAAAACACGAGATCAATGTAACATATATAAGTGGATGTTTCCTAAACTTAACTTGTAGATTACCTTTAAGAGTAACAAAGAATGATTTCTCCTGTAAGAAAAAGAGAAAGGAATAGATGTGTGGTTCTCAAATGACAAACTGCTGAGATTTTCGAGATACCTGGAGGCCAGACCTTAGGTGTCTGACCTCCCATCCCCAACAGAAGGACAAGACACAAAGAAGGAAGGCCAAGAAAGACTTCAGCAATAAGAACAGGACTGGTGATGATTGTGGCCAATAAATGAAGCCAGTTTTCAGTCTGTAAGTCACCCAAGCAGAGAGAGGATCCTCGTGAGACACAGTGATTTTCTATACCTCTGTTAGAACTGTGTAGTCAGATGCTACCTAGAAACAGGTCTTCGATCAAGTACTGTCCTTGTTACTGCTGAAACTTTTTTTTCGTGTGTGCATGTTACTAAATTCCTCCTACTAAACCTTTACTAGAAACAGGATTAATCTAATTACTGATCATTTAAAAAGGTGACAGGGAATCCTTAGGTCACTGAGCCTCAGTGGCTCAGTGGGTTAAGCGTCTGACTTTGGCTCAGGTCATGATCTCACAGTCTGTGAGTTTGAGCCCTGCATTAGGCTCTGTGCTGACAGCTCAGAGCCTGGAGCCTGCTTCAGATTCTGTGTCTCCCTCTGTCTTTGCCCCACCCCCCACTCACACTGTGTCTCTCTCTCAAAAATAAGTAGGCGCTAATTTTTTTCAAAAAGGTGACAGGGGATCCTGAAGATGTGCTCACTCTTTCTGAAATGCTTTAATCAACTTTACCACTGTTTAAAATTATAAGCTAAACAATTTTTATGATACAATCATAATTATGGAAAAAATGCTAAATTAAACATACTGCCCTGAGTGTGGCTAGTTACATTAGAATGTACTTGGTGTAATAGTTTCTTATTACTACGGTAATATGTTGCCACAAACTTAGTAGTTTAAAAAAAACACAGAAATTTATAAATGTTAGGGTTCCAGAGATCAGAAATCTAAAAGCAGTCAGAAGGGCTGCATTTCTTTTGAATGTCCTAGAGGGAAAGGGAGGGGACAAGAACTGCAATCTGTTCTTTTGCCTTTTCCAGCATCTAGAGAGTGTCTTCATTTCTTTTCTCATGCTCCCGTGATTCCATCCTTACATCATCTAGACCGCTGTTTCAGTCATTGTACCTCCTTCTCTGACTCTAACCCCTTGTCTCATTTTTTTGGAGGGTTTGCATGAATGGGAGAGGGGTATAGAGGGGGAGAGAGAGAATCTCAAGCAGGCTCCATGCTGTCAGCACAGGGCCCTGTGTGGAGCTTGATCCCACAACCATGATATCACAACCTAAGCCAAAATCAAGTGTTGGACCCTCAACCAACTGAGCACCCAGATTCCCCTTGCCTCCACTTTATAAGAGCCATTGTGATTATGTCAGGGCCACCTGGATAATCCAGAATAATCTTCTCATCTTTAGGATTCTTAATAACTCAAAGTCCATTTTCCATGTAAGGTAGCGTAATTACAGGTTCTGGGTATTAGGAAATGAACATCATTGAGGGACCACTATTTTGTGTACCACGCTTTGGAATCATGAAATTATTTCTAATTATTAGATTTAATTACAACATCTAGTACGTTGTTACACACACATACAGAGTATTTCAAAGACTCATCTCCATCTTTTTTTTTTAATGTTTATTTTTGAGAGAGAGAATGATAGAGTGTGAGAGGGGGAGGGGCAGAGCGAGAGGGAGACAGAATCCAAAGCAGGTCCCAGGCTCTGAGCTGACAGCACAGAGCCCAATGCAGGAGTTGAACTCATGAACAGTGAGATCATGACCTGAGCCAAAGTCGGATGCTTAACTGACTGAGTCATCCAGGTGACCCAAAACTTGCCTCCATCTTAACTTTCCTTTAGGCGAACATTTTTCTTCCAGTGTTTTGAGGGATTTTGTCCCCCCAAATATGTAACTATCATTTTAAATAATACACACAGTTCTATTATATACAATAGTCATTTACAAAGGTGTTTTAAAACATGTGTATATGTATATGTGTTAATAGAAATGACAAAACATGGGGAAATGTCATACTTCCTTTTGGATACAATAGCAAAGATGCTATGTTTATATTCTGTCTTAAAAGATTGTATGGGTTGATAATTAATTCTAATGTTAAGTGCATATTTTGAACTAAGCACGTTTGAGTTTACGGAGCTCATTTTGAGTCTTTGCCAATCAATTACAAATAAATGGAACATATAGTTATTTGGTTAAAATAACCATTGAAAAATAGATATTTGTACCGCCCAGCTGCTAGATTGACAGAAAAGACTATAACATATTGAACATGTATCATTAATTACTCTAAGCCTAACAGTTTAAATCCTAACCTCAATGAGATTTCCATGTTAATTGAGTATGCCGGCCAGGTATCTAGCTATTCTTGGAGTGCCGTAATTTCAAATATTTGGCCACCTTTTCAGACCGTTTTGTTTTGGAAAATATGCTCAGAATGCAATTAAGATACACAATGAGGGACTGCAAGGCACATACCAGGAGAAATGTTAGCACACACAGAAAATGCCAGAGCCACTTACTTTTGTATTATTAAACAAGTGAAGACTTTGTGTAAGAAAATAAAATCCATGTAGGCTTGGTGTGAATCCTCAGTTCATGGGCTTGGTTCATTTTTTAAAAACTTTTCTACGTGGGATTCCTTACTAATTTGATTGTTTATTTGTATGGTTCTTTAAGCTCTTCCTCTTTTTCCTGAATCTCCTCAAAACAAAAAGAACTGAGTCTGTCTCATCCTGGACTTTCCTAGTTTCTGCCCCATTTCCATCTCTGCCAAGTTTCCTGAAACAACAATATGCTGATAGAATCCCAATTTATACTCTAGCCTTTTGCCTTTAGATTTGTAACTCCATTTTTCATCTGAAACTTCTTTCTAAAGTGAATTCTATATATTCAAAACAAATAGGTGTTTTAAGCGCCTATCTTGATCACCAATTGTTTTGTTAAATATCTGGGTCAATCTCCTTCTTTTTCCCCCCTTTTGTCCTACTTGTACTCCTCCATGTTTCTTGGTTGTTTTGTTTGTTTTTTTTTTCATCTCAGGATCTTAGGATCCACCCCATGATATGCAGAATTTCAACATGGTTCCTCAAAGCTGTGCCACTCTAAACCTGTTAGTATGATGTGATATTACAACTGTGATCATACCATGTTATATGATACAGGAAGTTGATTTGGTGAGACCTCAACTAATCCTATGAACCAAGTCAAAAGCAGAATTTTTCTCTGGCTTTGGGAGAAGGAAAGATTTGAAGCAGGAGAAGAAATTGATGCACTGGGGCTGGCTTGAAGATGGAGGAGATTATTTGATGTGGAATGTAGGTGGCTTCTAGAAGCTGAGAACAGCTGTCATTTAACAACCACTGAAGAAATGAGGACTTTAGTACTCCAATTTCTGTTATATTCAGAGTGCTGAAACAAAACCAAACAATGCCCCAACTTCAAGGAACTCATTTTTTTTTTTGAAAAAATCCAAATGAGCTTGAAAGAGAGCCCTGAATTCCAGATGAGAAGATAGGTGTCAGCATCTTCATTTCAACCTGAACAGAGAATCCAACCAACCCTGCTGCACTTCTGACATAAAAATATGTGAGCTAATAAGTGTGTATTGTTTTAAGTCACTTGGTTTGTGGTAACTTATTACACAGCAATAGAAAATTAATATACATCCTTTAAAATGAGATGTTCCTTTGACTATTTTTGCCTTTTGTGTACATGATTTCATGGACAAGGCCATCCTTTCTCACTGTTTAAAACTACTTGAATATTCACAGTCACCAAATATATATCTCTAGACTTCGAACTCTAGATTTCATGCTGATTGCCTGCTATATGTCTATATTGGCTATTGGAGAGACAACTCATACTCACACATTCTTAATCTTACTCTATAAATCTACCACCTTCAACAACTGCTTCCTCTTTTTTATAATTAAACAAGAGTTTGTGATTACCCACCCTACAATAATCAAAGCTTTGTTCATGAATTTTAGTCTGGAAATTTCTATTGACTTGAAGCAATATTGCATAGAGAAGCCACTTATCCTTCCCTTCAGACTTGTTAATCTATCTCTCTGAAGGATTACTTCCAACATGCCTGAAGAAGCTCCAAGTATTTAAGCCTACTAGACTAAAATAATACTTTCAAAAATTAACTATTTTTTTCTTTTTGAATCAGAAAAGAATATGTGAATAGTTACCTAAGATTTCTTGCCTGAGTTCACTGATGGTATCTGCCACTGTAAGACAATACCAATCCACAGTGACTGTAAACAAAAATTAAAGGAAATGAAAGAAAGCAACCTTCAAGTAACAATAAAGAATTTAGTATCCAAAAATTCATGTTTATATGTTGGAGCATTTGCCACACAGAGTGCCAAAGTAGATATCTTGATTACTTTAAATCATTTAAAAAAATAGATCATATAGTTTAAAAAAATACAAATTCTAAGAGCATGTTGTCGAAAAAGTTGTATATATATACATATATATATATATACATACATATATACACACACACACTTATTACAGTTTGATAATTATAAGTGAGCAACTATGTTTTCTCTACATTTTTATTTCTATTAAACTTAAAAAAGAGAGAAATTAGGGAAAAACAACTTGGATCCTGAGCTAAATATTATAGAAATTTGAGATACTGAGTTCACGGCTTATCAATTTTCAAGTAGCATACATATCTTTATTTTTTGTGAATGTTTTTACAATTAAATGTGTACAGAGATGAGCTTAACATTTTGACAGGTTTGTTGCTCGGAAGAATTCATTCAGACATTTGTGATTGGAGCAAACTTAATTAGTTTGGAAAAGATAAAATTCAGTTTGTTTTGGATACAGATGCAGTTATCTATGATGTAGGTCTCCCTTGCCTTTTCCATTATTTAGGAAGGCTTAATCTGGATTAATGGGTTTAGAGATACTCTGGGTCAAAAACTGATGGGTTTTCCTAGTCTCAGGCTACTATATCCTATCAATTCAGCAAGACACATCATTAAATTGGTGACTCCACAATAAGTCTCATTTAGAAAGCAGACCAAACGATAGCCTGACATCATATATTTGACTTGCCGAAATGCTCACTTATTTCAGTCTTACTCTGTCAAACCTTTTCATGTGTGAGTAATGAGGTGGAAATAAATGTAAAGTAGCATAGTTAATTTTTTCTCCGTGTTTATATGCCTTTTTAAAAAATAAACTTTGGAGTGATTTCAGCAAGATGTCTGGACCACAGATGAAAGTAAAGAAAACCTACCTGAACTATGGTATACCATTACAAGAGCCAATCTGAATTATCGGGAGTCCCAGAAGGAGACAAGGGGAAGATGGGTGCAGAAAGCTTATTAAAGAAATAATGGTGAGAACTTCTCAAATCTGGGGAGAGATTTGGCCGTCTCAATTTATCAAGCTCATAAGACTCCAAAACATTCCACATGAAAAGATTTTGCGAAGACACATTGTAATAAAAGTGTTAAAAATCAAAGAGAATCTTAAAGGCAGCAAGGAAATAGAAGCTTATAACTTACAAGGGAGCTCCAACCCATGAGTTGTACAGTTGATTTCTCAACAGAAGGACAGAAGAGGGTAGGGTGTTCTATTCAGAGTTCTGAAACAAAACCAAACAATGCCCCAAGAATACTTTATTTGACAAAGTTTTCCTTCAGAAATTGAGGAAACATAAAGACATTTCCAAAACAAACAGAAGTTGAAGGAGGTCATCACCATTAGACATATTTTGAAGAAATGCTGAAAGAAATTGTTCAAGTTGAAATAGGGGAATGCTAATGGAGAACATGAAAACATACGGAAGTATTCTATACATTGGTAAAGGTGAATATGCAGAGAAATTCAGAATACTCTAATACCGTAATAACGTAGTGTGTTTAACCATCTAATTCTATTAAAAGGTTACAAGACAAAAGTATAAAAATTATAGTTGCAATAATTAATGAATACACAATAAAAAGGCAGATAAATTGTGACATCAAAAACCTAAAAGAAGAAAGAGCGAAGGGCCCAGTTTTGTATATAATTGAAGTTAAATTATTAGTGTAAAATAAACTGCTGTATAATAAATATCTGCAGGTAAGCCTCAAGGTATCTGCAAGCAAAACATACAGTGGGCACAAAATATAAAAAGAAGGAAATCAAAGCGTACTACTGGGCAAGATCATTAATTCACAAAGGAACTCGGCAAAGCAGGAAAAAAGGAGCAAGGGAAGTGGAAACAGCCAGAAAACAGTAAGAAAGCCCTCCATATCAATGATTGCTCTAAATGTCAGTGGTTAAATTATCCAATCAAAAAGAATAAGAGTGTCTGAATGCATAAAAACTTGACCAGACTCTATACTGCCTGCAAGAGGTTCACTTCAGTTTTAAGGGCATGAGTTGGCTCAAAGTGAAGAGATAGAAACAGAGTATCTCATGCAAGTGAAAAGGGAAAGAGCAGGCATAGCTATACTTACATCAGACAAAAACACATTTTGAACCAAAGATAGTAAGAAGATACATAAAGGATTGTTAAATAATAAAGGGGTAAATCATAAATACTTAGGCACCCAACTTGGAAACACTTAAATATATTGAGTAAATATTAACAGATCTAAAGGGAGAAATAGACAACAAAAATAGTAGGGAACTGGGGTGCCTGAGTGACTCAGTCAGTTAAGCATCTGACTACAGCTCTGGTCACGACTCAGGTTCGTGAGTTCAAGTCCCGGGTCGGGCTCTGTGCTGACAGCTCAGAGCCTGGAGCCTGCTTCCGATTCTTTGCCTCTCTCTGCCCCTACTCTGCTTGCACTCTGTTTCTTGCTCTGTCTCAAAAATAAATAAACATTAAAAAAATTAAAAAAAATAGTAGGGAACTTCAGTACCCCCACTTTTAACAATGCATAGATCATCCAGGCAGAAAATCAGAAAAAAAAAAAAAAAAAAAAAAAAGGTTGAACTTGAACTATACAATAGACCAAATGGACCTAAAAGGCTTACAGGGAACATTTCAGGCAACAGTAGAATACACATTGTTGTCAAACATGGCACATTCTGCAAGGTAGACCATATGTTAGGTCACAAGACAAATCATTACAAATTTAAAATTGAAATTATACACACATTTTCCAATATGATGCTATGAAACTGGTAAATAGTTAACAGGAGGAAAAGTGGAAAATTCACAAATATGTGGCAAATAAACAAAACACTCCTGAGCAATCAATGGGTCAAAGAAAGAAACAAAATGGAAATAAAAATTATCTTGAGAAAAATAAAAATTGAAACAGAACATCCTAAACGATATAGATGCAGAGAAAACACTGATAAGAGGGACGCTTATAGTGATAAACACCTAAATGAAGAAAAAAAAGAACTATCCCAAAGAACCTACTTTAAATTTCAAGGAACTAGAAATAAAAGAAGAAATTTAGCAGATGGTTAGAAGTGAAATAACAAGGAACAGAGCAGAAATAAATGCAAGCAACAGAGGCCAGAAAGAAAAAAAAATCCAATGAGACTAAGAGCTGGTTTTTGGAAAGATTTTATAAAATTTGACTAACTTAAGCTAGATTAAGGAAAGAAAACAAAAACAAAAAATAAGACCTAAGTGAAAGAGAACACACTACAAATAATACCGGAAAAATATATAGGATTGTAAGAGCTACTTTGAAAATTATATGCCAACACATTGGATAACCTTGAATAAAGAGACACAGGCCTATAAACTTACTAACTACCAAGACTCAATCATGGAAGAAATAGAAAATCTGAACAGGGTAGTAATTAGTAACAAGATTGAATCAGTAATCAAAAACATCCAAAGAAAGCCCAGGACCAGATGGTTTCACTGGTGAATTCTACCAAACATTAAAATAAGAAGTCCAATTCTTTTTAAATTCTAACAGAGGCACCTGGGTGGCTTAGTAGGTTAAGCGTCCCACTTCAGCTTGCGTCATTATCTTGCAGTTTCTGAGTTTGAGCCCTGCAGTTGGGCTCTGTGCTGATAGCTCAGAGGCTGGAGCCTGCTTTGGATTCTGTGTCTGCCTCTCTCTCTGCCCCTTCCCTGATCACACTGTCTTTCTCTCTCTCAAAAATAAATATTAATTTTTTTTAATTAAAAAAGTAAAAAAATAAATTATAACACACAAAGAGGATGGAACTCTCCAAGACTCATTTTACAAGGTCAGCATTACTCTTCTGCCAAGGTCAATAAAGATCCTGAAGAAGAAATTACAGGCCAATATCCTTGATGAAAACAGATAAAAAAAATCTCAACAAAACATTAAACTGGATTCAGCAAGATATTTAGAGGTGATATACCATGATCAAGTGAGATTTATCCCTGGGATGCAAGGATAATTCATCACACAGAAATGTAGAATAAAAGTTGAAAATCAGATCATCATGTCAATCTATAGGTACAGAAAGAAAAACATCAGATGGAATTCAACATTGAATTCAATAATCGGGGAAATTCAATAATCAGGGAAATATAAGTCAAAATCACAATGAGATATCAATTCATTGTTAGAATGATTCCCATCAAAAAGGTGAGATAACAAGTGTTCCAAAGATGTGGAATAAAGGACCCTTGTGTGCTGTTGGGATGATAAATTGGTACAGCCACTATGGAAAATAGTATGGAAGTTCCTTAGAAAATAGTAAAATAGTATGGAGATTCCTCAAAAAATTTAAAAAGAGTACTGCAATATAATGAATAATCCTACTTCTGGATGTATATTGATCAGAAGTAAATTCAGAATCTCTAAATGATATCTGCACTGCCATATTTACTGCAGCATAATGCACAATGATCAGGACATAGGAACATCTAAATGTCTATTCATAGAAGAGTAGGTAGACAAGATGCATATATATATATATATATATATATATATATACACACACACACACATATACACGTATATATACACACACATACATACATACAATGGAATGTTATTCAGCTACTAGAAAGAAGGAAATCCTGTCATTTGCAGCAATATGGATAGATCTTGAGGGCATTATGCTAAGTGAAATTAAGTCAGAGAAAGACAATACATGATATCACTTATATTTAGAATTAAAAAAAACCCTCAGAATCAAAGAGAACAGTATGGTGGTTGCCAAGAGCTGGGGGAAATGGGGAGAGGTCAAAGGGTGCTAACTTCCATTTAGAAGATGAGTAAGATTTGGAAAGCTAATGTACAGTATGGTGACTATAGCTAACATTACTGCATTAAATACTTGAAAGTTGATAAGTGAATAGATCTTAAGTGTTTTCATCTCTCTCTCACACACACACAAACACATATATGTAATCATCATTTATACACCTTAAACTTAAGCAGTGTTATATGTCAATTGTGTTTCAAAAAAACAGAAAAAATAAACTTTGTTGGTTAGGACATATTTGAATTATAAAACTATGGGGAACATCAGATAGTATGGTGTCCACATACCCCAGATCCATTTTCCCCTCTGGTTAGATCTTACATTTTTAGCATAGTACATTTGCTATAGTTAATGAACCCATATTGATGCATTATTACTCAGATAGATTTAGTTTTATGTTCCAGGACCCATACCATATTACATTAATTTTCATGTCTCTTTAAGCTCTTTTTTTTTAAGAGAAAGAGTGAAAGAGAGCATCTTAAGCGGGGTCCATAAATAGCGTGGAGCCCAGATATGGGGTTCTATCTTGTAACCCTGGGATCAAGACCTGAGCTAAAATCAAGAGTTGGATGCTTAACCAACTGAACCACTCAGGCACCCCTGTGTAGTCTCCTCTTGTCTGTGACAGTTTCAAGTATTTTGTAGAATTTCTGTCTATTGGGATTTGTATGATGGTTTCACATGAGTAGACTTGAGGTTAAGTGTTGTGGAGGAAGACCATAGAGGTAAAATATCCTTCCAAGGACATCATATCAAGTGTACATACTATCAATACGACTTATCACTGTTGGTATTGACCTCAGTTGCCTGGTAAAAGTAATTTTTGTCAGATTTATCCACTATAAAGTTATTTCCTATACTGTAATCTTTGGAAGAAAGTCACTATACACAGTGCAAGAAAATAAAGTAGTGTTGGATTATGACAAAAAGTAAACATTTGTGAGTAAATACTGATATAAATAATCAGATGAATCAATAAACAGAGGAGGCAAATCTCCCATGCAAAAGAATTCCAAATAATTTATGTAGCAATAGTTTAGCTCAAGGAGATAGAATGTAACTCCCCACTTCTTAAGTGACCTTCCTTTTTACTTTTGTCAGTGGAGGTCTAAGGAGATCTATGGATTGTGGAATAGGGGTAGAGAATATTGAAGCATGATGGATGATACCTTCCAAAATTAAAGCCACATAAGTCCTTATTCAAGCATTCTAATGAAACTCTAGCATTATATTTACTAATGACAATGCAGAACATTTAAAAAATGACAATGCAGAACATTCAAGAACAAAGCTTGAAAGTGCTTTGAGAAAAATATATATATAAAAGAATTGAGAAATTATATAAAAATTGTATAAATATTGGAAAGAATTTCCAGTAGAGAGGGGGAAAAATCTCATTAGTGAAGTGATAGATTTGAAGCCTTATAAACAGCTCCCGGATTTCTAATGTATCGTGGCAAACATAAACTTTTAACTACACACCCATACACACATGCATATATACTCCACATATTCGAGTTTGTGCACACTTGTGTCTATGTGAGTGTATGTGTATATATGCAAGTATTTGTGAGTGTGTTTGTGTATGTCTAAGTGAGTATGGTCATTATCAGCATACACCCATATTAGTGTCCAGCAGTTTGCTAAATTCCTTGATTTATTCCTAGGGAACTTTCACATACTGGAAAATAGTGTCTTAACTGGGAAATTACAAAACCTTTGATGTGTTAGAAGGTTATATTACCTTACCTACACTTAATATTAATGATCGTCTCTTTTCTCATGGATATGTATTGATATATTTTCTCCAATGTATGTGATTTAAATATTATTCATGATTTAAATAAAGTATCTGGTAAAATTTGATAGTTTTAGAAAGATAATTAATGATGTCTCATGCACAAAGTATCTTCCACCAGTAGTTGAATTGATTATATTTAAATCTCAGTATTTTCCTGATTATTTAGAAGGGCATGTTAATTTCTTCTTATATTTAAACTTATGTAAAACGTAGTCAGTTATTTACGAAATCTTATTTTAGCAAATTTCAGCCATTTTCATTACCACTAAGAATAAAATTGATGTAAAGACACAAATGTGCTTGTAACGTACTTTGTTGACAACAAACACTTTTTTAAAGATTACAGTGTGTTGTAAAAAACTACGGGTAAATCTTGACATTGGCAGAAATATGGTCGACTTAAGGTTTATATAAAAATACTCATGCTTCTGTGTAAATTAACTTCATTTCTCTTCACTTGGCAGGGTGGTTAGGAATAGAAAAAAGTAGTGGTCTCTTAGGCACATAATGTTTGTAAGTTCAGGATTTTGTGTACTCAGAATTTTTTTCTAAATGACATAATCTTGCTTAAAACATCACCCAGAAACCCATTTGCTCTCACAAGAGACTTTTTAATTAACAGTCACATCTGTGCTATTACACTATATTTTTGCAAAGCTAGCAACAACTTAAACCACATTATTAAATTATGAAAAAAATGCATAAATCTCAGTGGACTTGTTTGGTGTTTCAAGAGCCAGAAATAGTGATCCCTCTGCCTCTAGGGTCTGGCCTTGAATTACTTAAAAATTTTTTAATGATATTATTAACTATTTAGTAGTAGAATATTTTGAGCCCCTTTCAAATATAAATGACATTAAAAATTAAACTGTTTAAAGTATTAAAGGTTACCTGAATAAAATTGATTAGAAATATGTTTCACATCTATTTAAAGTTGCAATATTTAAAGGTGCTAGCAGATGCAATTTTCCAAGAGACCAATAAACCAATAGTTTAATATTTAAATTAAATATATATTAAACATTGAAGGTCTAGAGGGCTTGTAGGTCTGGAGGCTGCTTAAAAATATGAAGATAAACTGTTATTGCTACATTGTCCTCATGTAACTTGTGTATATAAAATCTATTTTAAAAATCATTGGCCTAATTACAAATAAGTTTAGTATGCTATATTTTTCTCACCTTTAGAGTTTTTATATTCTTTCTTTTCCTCTTAACAAATTATTTAGTAATCATTTACTGGAAATGTTTTCTAGAATTTTTGCAAGACTTTTTTATCCTTAAATTAGATTCACACCCCAAGTCATGAATTCATAGTTAATATTTTACAATAAAAAACCAATGACATAAGGGAAATATGAAATCTATATTAAGTAAATTATTTTCTTTCAAAGTCTTTATTAAATTGATAGCTATATTCTGCACTTACAATGTATAGGATTTCAGACCTAATATTAGGTCTTATTAAGAAAAATATAATTGTACACAGTGGAAAAGCATTTAATATTATGTCAAATATTTCAAATCACTTCATGGAAAATTGTTGAAGCTTTACTCAACTTTAAGTCAAATACAAATCCAGGAATTAATTACAATTGATTTTATAGAAGATTTGTAAAGCAGAACTTTTAAAAATCTATTGTTTCTTAGAAACTTTTGAATAATACAATTTAATTTGTCTTGATACCAACAGGGACCAGGAAAAGCTGATTTAATTAGATAATGGTAAGACTTGCCCTATTTTTAAATAGAATATTTAAAATATGTCATCTAACTCCAATGATTTCATGATTTATATGAAATGTTCAGTGCAGCATATAATAATATTATTCTTTTCAAAGAAAAAAAAGGGAGGAAAAAAAAGGGAGCTTGGACTGTGGTTCTGTAATTTAGAAAGATTAATATGAAAGTTCAAAGTTTTTAACGAAAGGTATATTTGTAATTGGTATTGTTTCATGCAATTTATACAAAGAAATTTACATTTATACCAAAGAGAATGAATACATGAATTTATACTGTGACTTTTTCTTTTCTTCCTTGTGAAATACTTTTTTTTAAATTACTGTTTCTATTTATGCAGTCCTTAAATCTATACAAGTTTTTATTATGTCTAGATACATATTATACACTTTCATTGCGGTAAAATATGCAAATGTTCATATATTCCATACAACAGGTTGGGACTGCTAGATACAGACTTCAGAGTAAACCAAAGCAGAAAAAAAAATGGGATTAGTCTTTGAATTAAAAAGAAAAACAAAACAAAAACAAGAAACAAAACAAAATATATCTTTCTCTGAGGTGGCAGAGAAATTAGAACAGTTGTTTCAGATGCAGTTAAGGTTGTAGGTAGTTGGGTATATCTGGTAACTGGAAGAAGTATGAGAGTCTCAGAAAACTGAAGCTATCAATAAACATTTTGCAAAGCTGACTAGGAAACTGAAAGAGTGTAGAAAGATTATCGATGTTGGACTCCCTGAATCTTCACTGATGCCCATTGGCCAAGTTATATGATTTGCCAAGATGGTTGAGAATCCTGGGTAAAATAAATGGGAATGATTATTGTAGGATTAACACAGAATTGGGAGTATGAGCGATAATTTATCCCAGGGGAAAGGGAATTTTATAAATCATCAAGAAAGTGATTGGAATAGTGAACTGTATTGTCTCCATTGGTCAAGAAAAAAAAGTCAAACAATAAATGGGGCTGTTAAATTAGGAGAAAATTGTTATTTCAGAGAGCGGTGTGTAACAATAGGGCTGATAAGCACAAGTTTTGAAAGGAAGGGTTTGAGTGAAATAGTGTGATAAAAAGTACTTAATAAGAAGTAGAGAATAGAACTGACATTGAACAAAGACAATTTTAGGTACAACTCAGGATGAAGGCTATTTGAGTTTACTTTAAAATATATTTCTCATGGAGAAAAACTCTAAACCTCAGTTTCTTTATATGATAGAAAATAAAATAATGTAGCTTATCACAGTATTGTTCAAATTAAACAATAACAAGTGATTGGTACTGCACTGGACACATTATTATATATTCCATGTATGGATGAATTTTTAAAATTATTATTTTTCTTCCCTCTTTCCTCAGAAAGGGACAGTGTGAATAGCCATCCCTTTAGTTTCATTTGCCATATTTGTATTTTTCAAATGAAACATTGTCTCTGTCCGGAATCTACTTTCTACTGAATTTTCACATGTCTTGCTGAATTTGTTTTGTCTGTCCTTTTCCAAATGCAAATAAGTAGCAAACCTGTCTCAGTCATCTTTCATGTACAGTGCCTTGGCCACCGGCCAAGTCATAAAGTCTATCAGACTTTCTGAAAGCTGTTTTTTGGTCTCTGGATATCCAGCCCACTGTGATTTGTTTAATGATTTGACATGTGCAGTACAACTTTTCTAGGCATTGTAGATTGTCTCGTTACATTAGTCTCACATTCCTGGTCTAGTTTCTTGAATTTCTAGCAAGCATGCAAGGAAATTGTTTGCGTTGTTCTGCAAACTCTTCTGCCAGCCTTGTGAGCTATCTATCACTAAAAGAAAATAAAGTTAAAGAGTTATCTGCATCAGTAGCTTCACATCTAGCAAGGAAGTTTTTATTTTCATGTAGCTTGCTCAAGTGTTCCTTTTTCTCCTATTACATTTTTTCATTAAAACGATTTCTGTTTCTCGGCATGGAGTCAGACTAGAAATAATTATTGACTGATTTCTCCATCATTAACTTTGAGAGTCTCTTGCTTGTTGCCCAGCCATTTGTTTGTAGATATATTAATTACAGAATCTATTTTCACATTATTTTTCTGGTATTTGTTTTAACATCTCCTGCGTCTTCTTGAAAAATCTAGAATCTATCTGCCAGATATGTAACCCACCTTCGTGAAATAAGACGGGATGGAAAATGCGTGGTTACATTTTAACAGTCATTTGATCTGTTCCTGTGTTTATCACTCCTACCACTGGCATTTCAGTCTCAAACTCAATTCTCAGTTTTGTTCCAAAGTGGAGATTTTGAGGGCAGCACAAAGCTTTGTTAACTCTTTCATCTCAGTGGGATTCCATTAAAGGTTGTGGTTTAATGTGTGAGAATTAAAAACTAGGGAATGGTGTGAATTTCTTTTTTTTTTTTTTTAATTTTTTTTTTCAACGTTTATTTGTTTTTGGGACAGAGAGAGACAGAGCATGAACGGGGGAGGGGCAGAGAGAGAGGGAGACACAGAATCGGAAACAGGCTCCAGGCTCTGAGCCATCAGCCCAGAGCCCGACGCGGGGCTCGAACTCACGGACCGCGAGATCGTGACCTGGCTGAAGTCGGACGCTCAACCGACTGCGCCACCCAGGCGCCCCTAGAATGGTGTGAATTTCTAATGGCACCTTTCTGATCACATTTCCATTCCTAGGGTGTACTCAGTGTTGTAATTAAATTGTTCTTAGGTATACTGAACAGTACTCTGTTTAGAGTGTAAAAGCAGTACCTCTGAAAGTGTCAGGTTGGTGACGAGAGTAACCAAGACCCTGTGACAATCCAACTACTATATTTACTCTGTTTTGCTATCTTTTCTTTCACTAATCTTTACTATGCAACTATTATATATTTGATTTAGTGTGAAGCAGTATGTGTATATAAATAGATACTAGCTTTTTAACATTGTTAGTTGAATAGTAATAGACATATTAGATCTTCCTGCAGTAATTTCTTGAGCTCAACAGGCAGCCAATTAGCACCGTAAGACATAGAACTATAACATCCCAAACAAGCTATTGTGTATTTCAATATTAAATCAGTTTTCTTTTAATTCAATAAAAGTAATGCTGATGATAAGATCTAATGAGCGAACGTGCATTCTCAAGCATTTTCTTTTATCTCCAATTCATTTTATTTTCCCTTATCACTGATTCAAAATTGAAGGGGACTCATTAGGGAAAACAGAAAGATATTAATGTAAAGATTTAAGTGATATAAAGAGCTCTGTCCAAGGTTCAGGTACATATCAAATAATTTTAATTAAAATAATGGCACTTAGGAAGCATTTTAGAAGATGTTAATCTCTAAGCTTGATAAACTGGAAGAGCCATCTAGGTAGAGTTAAGTATTGTCTTTTCTCAGCATACTTACAACAAAGAAAAATGAAAGATACTTAATTTACCATTGTATGAAGAAATATTTTACGTTCAACAAAATTTTTACTTTAACATGAGTTTGTTCTTTAATTTACTTTTTTTTTTTTTTTTTTTTTTTAAATCTAATGACACACAAGCTTCATTTCAGTTCTATTTGCTAAGGAATTTCATTCACTAAAGAACATGTACTAATTCCAATTTATAAAAGAAATCTTTTCTGTTTTCAGATAGATGAATCTAGAAGTTTAGAAAGTATTTCCATAATTTAAATTCAGCCAGTCAGTCACAGGGCAGTTAGGCGTAGTTGTCGGACTCTCTAGATACCTTAGCTGGACCAAGAATTCCTGCAGATTCTCCCTGGAAAAGATGCTTTCATGGGAATTGTGAAGTATTCAAAAGATCTTGCTCAATAAATAGTGAAATGGAATTTGTGAGCTGTGGTAGCAAATATGTGATGGCAAGATGAAGGAATTATTGACACAGTAAAAGGAGGGAAGGAAAATGTGAAAACATGACTCACAGTTTCCTATCAGGAATTTAAAAAATCAACATGCCAGCCTGTTATCAATAACTTGATAGCCTTGAGGTACATTTCTTCTAAGTGAGTTTGATTTTCAAGCATTATGCCTTACTGTGCCACCCTTATACCTGTCCAAGAAGAGCTTAGGCTTGTGACATAGGGCTGACCTATGTGAGGGGCTCACTCTGACTCTTCTCTGACCATACTCTTCTCTGCTGGGCCAAGGGGGCTCAACTTTATGAACACCCATCCACATTATAGATACATTGTGGGTACTATCAACCCAAAATGAGCCTCAATTTGGCTTCATGGCCTATGCTAACCTCTTTGCTAGTTTGGTGATTTTTTATTTTATTATTATTTTTTTTAATAATTAATTTTAATATAATTTATTGCCAAATTGGCTTATATGTAACACTCAGTGCTCATCCCAACAAGTGCCCTCCTCAATGCCCATCACCCATTTTCCCCTCTCCCCCACACCCCCATCTACCCTCAGTTTGTTCTCTGTATTTAAGAGTCTCTTACGGTTTGCCTCCCTCCCTCTCTGTTTGTAACTCTTTTCCTCCCTTCCCTTCCCCATGGTTTTCTGTTAAGTTTCTCAAGATCCACATGTGAGTGAAAACATGTGATATCTGTCTTTCTCTGACTGACTTATTTCACTCAGCATAATAGCTTCCAGGTCCATCCACTTTGCTGCAGTTGGCATGATTTCATTCTTATTGCCAAGTAGTATTCCGTTGTATATATAAACCACATCTTTCATAATTTCACTATTGTTGAAAGTGCTGCTATAAACATTGGGGTACAGATGCCCCTGTGCATCAGCACTCCTGTATCCCTTGGGGAAATTCCTAGCAGTGCTACTGCTGGGTCATAGGTAGGTCTATTTTTAATTTTTTGAGGAACCTCCACACTGTTTTTCAGAGCGGCTGCACCAGTTTGCATTCCCGCCAACAGTACAGGAGGTTTCCCATTTCTCCACATCCTCGCCAGCATCTATAGTTTCCTGATTTGTTCATTTTAGCCACTCTGACTGGTGTGAGGTGGTATCTCAGTATTATCATTTTTTGTTTGTTTATTTTTGAGAGAGAGAGAGAGAGAGAGAGAGAGAGAGAGAGAGAGAGAACGAACAGGGCCTGGGCAGAGAGAGAGGGAGACACAGAATCTGAAGCAGCTCCAGGATCTGCACTGTCAGCACAGAGCCTGATATGGGGGGGAGGGGGGCTCCAACTCAAGGACTGTGAGATCTTGACCTGAGCCCAAGTCAGATGCTTAACTGACTGAGCCACCCTGGTGTCTTGAGTGGTGATTTTTTTTTAATTTTTTTTTAATGTTTATTTATTTTTGAGACAGAGAGAGACAGAGCATGAACAGGGAAGGGGCAGAGAGAGAGGGAGACACAGAATCTGAAATGGGCTCCAGGCTCTGAGCTGTCAGCACAGAGCCCGACGCGGGGCTCAAACTCACAGACCGTGAGATCATGACCTGAGCCGAAGTCGGACGCTTAACCGACTGAGCCACCCAGGCGCCCTGAGTGGTGATTTTTTAAAATTAGCATTTGTTAAGTAAACCCCTGGGGTTTGAATACTGGTTCAACAAAGGCCATAAGGGAAAGTGAGGTAGAGGAGGTTATTACTCACAGTCCTGGAGGGAGTCCACAGCATGCCTTGTATGGTCACATGGGGAGGTCAGAGCAGCATGTGGGCAGACAGCAAGGAGTGGGACTTGGGGCACATGACTTCATTAGGATCTGTGGGTGGAGTGTTTTGGGCTTCCCAGGTTAAGTCTGGGTTGGTCAGTTCAAACCAATTGTCGGCAGGTTTTGGTAAACTGTATGGTGGTCTTATCTCAGGGACACACCAATTAAGGAGTTGGGAGGCAGAAGAGACTGTCCGTCATCATTGGCATTGGGCAAGTTGTAACAGAAACTTGTCACTGTGTAGGCTGTCATATAGGAAATGCCCCTGAGCAAGGGGCTGGTGTCTGTTCAAGGGCCCAGAAGGCCACGTAGGCAACAAACTGCATGCAGAGGTAGCGATGTTATAGAATACTTTATTTTTTTTTTAATTTTTTTTTCAACGTTTATTTATTTTTGGGACAGAGAGAGACAGAGCATGAACGGGGGAGGGGCAGAGAGAGAGGGAGACACAGAATCGGAAACAGGCTCCAGGCTCTGAGCCATCAGGCCAGAGCCGGACGCGGGGCTCGAACTCACGGACCGCGAGATCGTGACCTGGCTGAAGTCGGACGCTTAACCGACTGCGCCACCCAGGCGCCATAGAATACTTTAAACTGTCAACAGCCCGTCAGTCTTCCCTACATCAGACTACCCACGTGGGCCTACCTCTAATTCCAGAGGGTTGTCTGAAAGGGAATTGTTGGGGATTGTGTAGAGACTGCCCTGTGGACTAAGAGTGGATGAATAGTGTGGAGTATATGATGCATGAATGGGAGGCCTTTCATGACAGGAGAGGGCCTGGAGAGTGGAAAGAGGAGAGGAGTGGACTGTGAGCCTCCTGGATAATAATAAAGATACATTTATCAAAATAGGAGGATAGTAAATATTTTACTTAATAGTTTGGTAAATGACTTAAATATCTGAATACTTGGTGTGTGATTTTTCCATTAAAAAATTTTTTTTAATGTTCCTTTTTGAGGGAGAGAGAGACAGAGTGCCAGTGGGGGAGGTACAGATAGAGAGGGAGACACAGAATCTGAAGCAGGCTCCAAGCTCCGAGCTGTCAGCACAGAGCCCGACACGGGGCTCAAACCCACAAATCGTGATATCATGACCTGAGCTGAAGTTGGATACTTAACAAACTAAGCCACCAGGCGCCCCATGATTTTTCCATTTGTTCCTTTCTTGGACAACAAATGTTGACAACTTACCCAGTACGATTTTCATGCAGTCAGAAATGCCATACAGTATAATTGCACCACTATTTAATTTGCTACAGAAAACAATCAAGAAAGCTTGTCAAACTATTATATAACATTTCTGTAAGTTATGTTTTATACTTTTTGAAAGAAATTTTTAGACTGAAAGATACATTTTAATCATATATCACTTTTGTGCTCATTTAAAAAGTTAAGTGAAAACTCATTAAGATATGCCCAAATCTTTTCTGTATTCATATTATGAATATTTTGAATCATTTATTTATTCTGGTGTGTCGACATCTGTGGTTTTCTATACAGTATTTTCATGTTTTTTTTTTTTTTTTTTGAAGAGCTTTGGTAATGGAAGATTTCTGGAAGAGTACCTCTTTATTTTCTTTAGAAATTCTTCAGGCTACTGAAACCCTTTTGTAATATTTGATGTTGCCATATTCTTCATATTATTATTGTCAACAAAAGAATTGCAGACCAAGTTAGAACATGTAAAGGAAATAGAAAGATCATGATGAAATTCCCTTAACCAACTATGATCGTAAAACATGTTCTAATTTAAGAAATGTTAAAATGCGAGTATGTGTGTATGTGTACATACACATAAGAGAGGAAACAATGTCATTCATTCATAATGTTCTTAACAACATTGAACTTGAAAAACCAACAACTAGTCTCTTTTAGTTAGTCCCTACTGTCTCAGCTTGAACTTTAATATCTTTCTCCTTTACCTCATACTTCTGCTTCCTTCTCCCTTCTTTCTTTCATATATTACAAGGGTCATTAGGGACCTTCATTTTATTACCATGCAGATTACTCACATACAAGTGATTCATTACTACTTCATTGTTGGAAATATTGTTGAAAATGTCAAGGTTCTGATTATGAATTAATGTTGAAAATGACACCTGTAGCTTATCTAGCTATATTTTTTATATAGTAAATTGATATTTCACAAAGATATTTTAGACTTAATTAAACAAGTAAAATGGTGTATCAAAAGTGTTAATATTTTGAGGTGCCTGGGAGGCTCATTTGGTTAGGTGTCCAACTTCAGCTCAGGTCATGGTTTCATGGTTCGTGATTTCGAGCACCAAATCAGGCTTTGTGCTGACAGATCACAGCCTGGGGTCTGCTTCTGATTCTCTCTCTCTCTCTCTCTCTCTCTCTCTCTCTCTGCCCCTCCCTGATCAGACTCTTTTCTCTCTCTCTCTCAAACATTAAAAAATTTAAAAACTGTTAACATTTTAATTAGTTTTTAATATTTTAATGCTAGGTCATTTATTATATGCCAATTATGGGTTTTATGGTATTGAAAAAAGGTATATTTTCATTGAGCCATTAACTAAAGTTAGTATTTGAATGTTTCCTTTCATAATTCTGGGACCATGTAGATGATTATCCTCATTTTTTTTCCTAATTATTTAATGTGGTCTCCATGACATTCCAGAATTTTGTCTTCATCCATGACTTTAACTTAATTTTTCATCATTTTCCCATTGTTTTCTGAGGTTAAACCACACTAGTCTTTTTAAATTCCTATTAACCACAATGGGACTGCTCTATTTTCCTGTTCATTCTAGGAGTCCTTTCTCATGAAGCATATGGTTTTAGAAAGACTCATCTTTGCTAGGTCTCTTCTCTATATATGATTCCTCTTTGATAAGTTAATTCCAGATTAATATTTGAGTTGTTTTGAGTTTTTGTATAGAGTTATCATGGGCAAAGCTGATATATACATTCATGTGCAGGGTTTTGTGTGAATATGAGTTTTAATTTCTCTAGAATACACATCCAATAGTGCAATTGCTGTGTTAAATTTTATAAGAAACTGACAAACTGTTGCACAGAGTTGTCATGGCCAGAAATATTTGAGACCCCAGATTCCTACCCACTAGAGTACGTGCCCTCTAAAACTCTCCCCCTTGAGTGCCAGTGACAGCTGTGAACATGAGGAGAAATACTCCTGTGATACAGCCAAAGGAATTTTGAAGATCTAATTGATATCCCTAATCAGTTGACTTTGATATAATCAATAAAGAGGTTATCCTATGTAGACCAGACATAATTAAGTGCATTCTGTTTATTTAAGAAAAAATTTAAACATTTATTTATTTTTGAGAGACAGAGCCAGAGCATGAGTGGGGAGGAGCAGAGAGAGAGGAAGACACAGAATTCAGAGCAGGCTCCAGGCTCTGAGCTGTCTGCACAGAGTCTGATGTGGGACTTGAACTCATGAGCCATGAGATCGTGATGAGAGCTGAAGTCTGATGCTTAACTGACTGAGCCACCCAGGTGCCCCATGTAAGCCTATTTTAAAAGAGACTCAAAGCAGCAGAGTCTGATCTGTGGGTCTGAGGAGCAAATGGGTGTATTGTTGAGTGTGCCATCTGACAAAGACCAGGATGTAGCCACTAGATGTTGAGAATGCTCTCCAGCCAAGAGCTAGCAAGAAAACAAGGATAGCAGTCACAAAACTACAAATAAATGAAATCTGCCAACAACCTGAGGAGATTGAGACTATCTCTTTCCTTGATCTGGCCTCCAGATAAGCACACATTTAAGTTAACACCTTAATTTCAAACTTGTCACACCTTGAGCAGAGGATCTGTAAAATGAACTACGTGGCTGGCTTTTATCCTCAGTTCTTGGGAGATAGTCTCTAAACTCTTGGAATTTACCAAGTGGTAGGAGTGTCTGTTGCTCATCATGAGCCAGTCATATTGTCCTGGATTGTATGCTAACAAGGCCACTCATGATGGGACCCTAGATAGTCAGTGCTAAGGAAGTGGCTCAGGATGGGGTCTGCTCAAAACAGAAGGACCATGTGATCAGAGAGTTGAGCCTTTAGGGATGGAAGGGGCCTGGCTTCAATCTGAAATTTCTTCCTTAGGGGTAAAGAAGGAATGAAGCATGGAAGGCATTGGCCTTTTAATGTGCTGCGGGAGGGGCCAGTTTCTATCTTGCCTCACATAGAGTGTTCATGAAATAGCCATAGGTCAGTTGCCTGGAGGCAGTTAAAAAGAAACCCAGTGGCAGGCTGCTTACTGAAAGTGGCATGGCTGTGTGAGATTGAGAGAAGACAGGAAAGAGCTAAAGTGTTGGGTATGCCTGTTATGGCCCAGACCTCTCAGTGAGCCATCAAAGGAGGTAGTTTATTTCTTCTCACAGGGTGTGCTGAACAAAGTAAAAGGAACAGGTGTCTTACCGTACTCCGCCTGGCTCAGCAACATAGGGAGAAGGCACAGAACTAGAGGACTTCTCTACAAGGAAGGAGGGAAGTAAAGCATGCCTCCAACATCCTGGCCCATGTTTCTAGCAGTCAGACACCAGACGGAGCACCAGATGATGGGCTCCTGAAGGAAAAAGAAACCTGTCAGTCCCTTATTTAATAATTTATATTGAGACGTCCAGAGAAGACACATAATATGTAAGTTTCAAGAGACTCCCAGAATCTCTCCCTGGGTTGACTGGTGAAGATATTCCTTGTCGAAGATGTTAAGTAAATACTTGGAGAGGAGGCTGTTTATTCGAATGCACAGACAGGAGTGCAAAGCTGTAAGCAAACACAAAGAATCAGGAAGCTATGATATATATGTCTCCAGTAATAGAACTTAAAGAAATGAGATCTGTCAATTACCTTAGAAAAAAAATCAAAATAATCATCTCAAAGAAGCCTAGTGCATTAAAATAGAACATAGCAACAGGAAACGAAATCAGGAAAATGATGCATGAACAAAACGAGAATATAAAAACAAAAAAAATAGAAACAATAGAAAATTGCCAAACAAAAGTTGTGTGGCTGAAGAGTACAGTAACTGAACTGACAAATTTAATAAAGAGCTTCAACAGCAGACTCAATAAATCAGAAGAAAAAAAATCATCAAAAGTTGAAGAAAGATCATTTAAAATGATCAAGTTAGAAAAACAAATAGAAAAAAAGAGTGAAAAAGCATGAAGAAATCCTAAAGGACTTATGAGAAACCATCAAACAAATCAATATATACATGATAGGCGTCCCAGACGAAGAGTGAGATAAAAAAGGGAAGAAAACTTACTAAAACAAATAAAGGTCAGAAGCTCCCCAAATCTGAAGAATAAAATAGTTATCTAGATTCATGAAACCCTCAAATCTCTAAATACAATAAAACCAAATTAGTCTATACCAAGCCACGTTATAATCAAATTGTCAAAAGTCAAGGATAAAGAGAATTTTGAAAGCTGGAAGAAAAACGTGACTTTTTATATACTAGGCATCCCCCACAGGGCTATAAACAGATTTCTCAGCAGAAACCCTTGCTGGCCAGAGGAGTAGGATGATCAAAGTGGTGAAAGAAAGGAAAGTTGACAACCAAGAATGCAACACCTGGGAAACTGCTCCTTAAAAATGAAGGAGAGATAGATACTTGCCTACACAAACAAAAAATGGGGGCATTCATGAAGAATAGTTCCCTTATAGAAATTGGTAAAGGGAGTTCC
This sequence comes from Leopardus geoffroyi, assembly GCF_018350155.1. NCBI lineage: Eukaryota > Metazoa > Chordata > Mammalia > Carnivora > Felidae > Leopardus > Leopardus geoffroyi. The sequence continues at coordinate 10,186,936 of NC_059327.1, read as the reverse complement.
TCAAGTTGAGATGAGGGGATGCTTGACAGTAACTAGAAAGCACATAGAATTATAAACCTCACGGGTAAAGATAAGTATATAGACAAATACAGTATGCTATAAAACTATAATGGTGATGTGTAAATTACTTTTAATTTTAGTATAAGATCTAGAAGAGAAGGATATCTTATATTTTAAGATAACATAGCCTGGGTGGCTCAGTCAGTTAAGCATCTGACTCTTGATTTTGGCTAAAGTCATGATCTCAGGGTCTCTGGGATTGAGCTGAGCATCGAGCTTCATGTTTTAATAGGGAGCCTGCTTGGGATTTTCTCTCCTCTCTCTGTGCCCTCCTCCACTTGCTTCTCTCTCTCTCTCTCAAGATAATAAATATTTTTTTTTAAAAAAAGAACAACTATAGCTACAAAAAGGTGTTGATGAGTACACAATATAAAAGTATGTAAAATGTGACATCTACAACATAAAGTATATATGTGGAAGAGCATGTGTAGCATTTTGTATGTGATTCAAGTTACCTGTATAAGTCAGAATTCTCCAGAGCAACAGAACCAATAGGGTAGAGGAATTGGCTTACACAACTGTGGAGGCTGAGAAGTCTCCTGGTCTGCCATTTGCAGGCTGCAGATTCAGAAAAACTGGTAGTATAATTCAGTCTGACTCCAAAGTCCCAAGAACCAGGAAAGCCACTCATGTATATCCCAGCTTGGGTTTGAAGGACAGAGAGCCAGGAGCCCCTAGAGGAGAAGAGCAATGTTTCAGCTCAAGCAATGAGTTTTTTCTATTTACATATTTAATGGATTGGTTGTTGCCCACCCATATCAGGGAGAGCACACTGCTTTACTAAGTCCACCAATTGAATGCTAATGTCATCTTGAAACAATTTTACAAGCATATCCACAAATGTTATATCACCAACTGTCTAGCCTACATTGACCCAGTCAAGTTGGCACACAATTAAGCATCACATTATCAGTTTAAATAGATACATTTTATGTAACTATAATATATTTTATATTTTATGTAAGCTTCATGGTAACCACAAGTAAAATACCTATTTAAAATACACAAAAGAAAAAGAGAAAATAATAAAAGCATATTGCTACAAAAATCAATGTATCACAACTGAAGGCCATGAGAGAGAAAGAGAAGGAGAAAAGACCTATTAGAGTAAACAAACAAACATAAATGGATTAAACTCCCCAATAAAAAGAGATAGAATATCTTAGTGGATTTTTTTTTAACTATGTACATTAGAAAGAGAGCTCCAGTGAGCCTGTGTGCACTGTGCAAGTGGGGAGGGGCAGAGGGAGAGGAAGACAGGGAATCCAAGCAGGCTCTGCACTGTCAGCCCAACACAGAGCCCAACATAAGGTTCGACCTTACCTGTGATATCATGACCTGAGCCAAAATCAAGAGTCAGACACTTACCTGAGCCACTGAAGTACGTCTATGGATACTTTTAATGGATTAAAATATCAAGATGCAATTGTATGCTCTCTAGAAGAATCTTACTTTAGATTTAAGAATACACATGAGCTTAAAACGAAGAGGTATTAAAATACATTCCATGAGAATTATAATCAGAAGAGAACTGGGATAGCTGCACTTATGTTGGAAAAAAGCAGGCTTTAGTTCAAAAACTGTCACAAGAGACAGGAAGGTCACTATGTAATGATAAAAGAGTAAATGTATCAGAAACATAGAACAATTGTAAACTTGTATGAGACCAACACCAAATAGCCTATATATATATAAAGCAAACATTCGTTGATCTGAAGGGAGAAATTTCCAGCTAGACAATAATAATAGAATTGAATACCTTGTTTTCAATAATGAATAGAAAATTCAAACATAAAATCAATAAGGGAACAGTGGACTTGAGCCACACTATAGACCCAAGTGGACCTAACATATACAGAACGTCTTATACATCAGCCAAATACAAATAATTTTCAAGCACACATGGAACGTTCTCCAGGAGGGATCACATGTTAGGTCAAAAAGCAACTTTCACTAAATTTGAGAAGATTGAAATCATGTCAAGTATCTTTTCCAACAACAATGGAATGAAACTGGAAAATGATAATAGGAGGAAAGGTTCAAAATTCACAAATATGTGGAAATTAAACAACACGCTCTTAAACAACAAGAAGTCAGAGAAGAAACCAAGAAGAAAATAGTAAAATAATCTCAAGGTAAACAAAAACATAACATACCAAAACTTATGTAGCATGAATGACAAATATCTACAATTAAAAAGAGGAAAAATCACAAATAACCTATTTTTACACCTCTAGGAACTAGAAAAGAACAAATTAAGCCTAAAGTTAACAGAAAAAAATTATTAATAAAGATTAGATAAAAAAATACATGAAATGGAGAATAAACAATAAGAAAATCAAGATAGCTGAGTGGTTTTTTTTTTTTTTTTGAAAAGGAAGGTAAACAGAATTGACAAAGTCATAGGTAGACCATAAAAAAAGAAGACTCAAATATATAAAATCAAATATGAAAGATTAGAAAATACAGTTGGAGCCACAGAAGTAAAAAAGTTTCAAAAGAGAATACTATGAACAATAATATGCCCCAAAATTGGATAATCTAGAAGAAATGGATACATTCCTTACATATAAAAGCTACCAAGACTGAGTCATAAAGAAATAGAAAATCTGAACAGACTGATAACAAATGACATGATTAATTAATTAATCAAAAACTTACCAATAAAGGAAAGCCCAGGACCAGGTGGTTTCACTGGTGAATTCTAACAACCATTTACAGAACAAATGCCAATCCTTCACCAACTCCTGTAAAAAAGAGGAGGAAATACTTCCAAACTCAGTTTAAGATGCTAAAATACCTTGATGTCCAAAGAAGACTAGGACCCTACAGGGAAAGAAAAACTACAGGCCAATAAGCCTGATGGACATGGAGGCAAAGTGGTCAACAAAATACTAGCAAATTGAATTCAGCCACTACATAGAAACTATCAAACACCATGACCAAGTGTGATTTCTCTCTTGGAAATCAGGATGATATACAAATCTAGTCCTTGGGATTTTTTTAAGTGGACAATTTTATCAGCTGCTAAGGATTTTTTTTTTTATTTTTCCAATCTGTATATCTTTTATTTTATTTTCTTGCTTTATTGCTCTGTCTAGGATTTCCTGTATTATATCCAAGAGGATGCTGAGAGCAGACATCCCTGACTTGTTTAGGGGAAAGTCCTCAGTGTTTCACCACTAAGTATGATATTCAAGCTTTCTTCTTCCTTACTGACTTTCTGTCTAGTTTTTATGTCAGCCATTTGTAAATAACCTCCTAGTGATTTCTCTGTTTCTCTTCAATTCTGTTTTTTTTTCAATGTATTCTAAAGTTTTGTTATTAAATTTGTAAACCTTTAGGATTGTTATATTTTTGGTGAATTGCTCACATCATTTTCTTTTTCTTTTTCTTTTTTAAATTAGTGAAGAATGTTCACATCATTTTTAAGTGACCCTTTTATCCCTAATAATATTTTTATCTTAAATCTATAACATTTTATTTAAAATAGCTACTTGACTGATAAGCTCTGCTTTTTAATTAGGGTTCTTAGTCTATTTGCATTTGATTTGGCTACAATATGGTTAGTTTTTTATCTATCATTTGTGGGTGGATGTGTATGTATGTGTTTTCCCTGTTCCATTTTGTCTTAGATTTTTAATTTGTTTTCTGAATTTCTTTTAAATCGAGTTTTTTCATGATTGCATATTATTTGCTTTGTTGTTTTATTAGCTGTAATTCTTTGTGTGTGTGGGATAGATGACTTTAAATTTCCTAGTATATATTTTTACTTAACGTTATGCTGTCAAATCATATTGTATCACTTAAGCCCTAAATAAACCATAAAATGAGTATTTCCATATCTGCCTTCCTGTGCTTTATGCAATTTTTATACATTTCTATGTATGTTATAAATGCCATCATGCAGTTATTGCTGTCAACAATTAGTCTTGAAGGAAATTTAAAATAGGAAATTATTTTATATTTATATTTTACCTTTTCCAGTGTTCTTCATGCCTTTGTATAGATCTGGGTTTCCATGCATTATCATTTTATTCTAATAACTCTTATTAACATTTTTCAGTTCAGATCTGTGGGTAATGAGCCCTTACAGCTTCTCTATATCTGAGATAGTCTTTATTTGGCCTTGGTTTTGAGAAATCTCTTCACTGAAAAAGAAATCTAGGTTGACAGCTTTCTCCTTCAGTCTATAAAGTTGTTGCTGTATTGTATTCTATTCTATTCTATTGTTTTAATCCCTGTATTCACTTTCCTATACATAATGTGTCCTCTCTCTGGTTATTTTTAAGTTTTTCTCTATGTCTCGCTTTGAAAAATTTGATGACCATGTGCCTTTATGTAACATTCTCTATATTTCTTATGTTTGGAGTTTATTGAGCTTCTTGGATTTGTGGGTAAATGATTTTTATAATATTTGGGAAAATTTTCTCATGTTTTTCCTATGTCCCTCTGCTTTCAGTCTGGCAACTCTTCTTGGCTATGCCCTGGACAATGTCTCCAAGCAGTAAGCTCAGGCATTCATAGGTCTTACTTCCTATATTTCAGAGATCACTGTCCTGCACTGCCAGAAATTATACATTTTTTGAAAGCCATTAATTGATGTATTGTGTTCAGTTTTTTGAGGCATTTTAGGAGGATGGCTAAAACGTTGTGGCCACAGTTAGAAGTTCTCACACTCTTTTAAAATATTTTATTCTGAATGGTTATCCTCAGGATTTTCATTATGTTTATTGATTGATTCATTCTTATGAAACATGATGCATTTTAAGCTGCATTTGAAGTAAAAAACAAAAACAAAAACACCAACCAAATAAAACCCTGATACTTAATTTCCTGATAATGTGTGACATGAAAATGTACACTCTAAAAAGTTTTTTCTTTGTCTTCTTCCAAACTTCTAAATGGCAAAACATTCTAAGAATCAGTTTTTGTGCAGGAAATCTCATCTCATTTTACAGATTTAAAAAGTCAGGAAAGGGGCGCCTGGGTGGCGCAGTCGGTTAAGCGTCCGACTTCAGCCAGGTCACGATCTCGCGGTCCGTGAGTTCGAGCCCCGCGTCGGGCTCTGGGCTGATGGCTCAGAGCCTGGAGCCTGTTACCGATTCTGTGTCTCCCTCTCTCTCTGCCCCTCCCCCATTCATGCTCTGTCTCTCTCTGTCCCAAAAATAAATAAACGTTGAAAAAACATTTTTAAAAAGTCAGGAAAAAAAATTTAAAAAGTCAGGTATTTAATGATATGAAATTTATAATCCCTGAATTTTCTCTCATGTACTATTCAGATTTATGTATGCAACCAGCTACTTAACATTTTTTATTGTATACAGACCTCATATTTCATTAAAAAGAAAGGAAAGTTAAGGACAGGATTAAGTAAGGAGAGAAGGAAGGAAGACAGACTGTAGATTTTATACTTGTCTCTCCACATCTGCTCTCCTATCAGCTTGTCCATCTTGATAAATCACAAAACTATATATGCAGCTGCTTGGGTAGGAGGAGGTAGAAAGAAGCCTTAAAGTTTTTTCTTCCCTTTCCTTGCACTCAGTTATCTGCTCCAGCTCCTAATATGTCATGTATTTGACCCGTTTTTACCCCCTATCCCAATATGGTCTTCTCCTGGACTATTTCAAGGATTTTTGCATTGCTTTACTTTAGTTTACCTTTTACTTTTTGAAATTTTCGCTTCCTTCCTGATCCATTCCTAAACTTTACTTCCTGAAGTGTATTTCTCAACAACAGCCAGAATATCCCCGCCTCTCAACAGTCTTCCTCATGTTTGATTATTCCTAACCAGGAATCATAATAGGACTTTTGCTAACAAAACTTACTTGAATCCACTCTTCCCTTGACTTATCCCATTTCAGAACAACTGAAGTTGTTTGATTTCTTCAGTTTAATCGTGTTCTGAACTCACAACTTTTTTTCTCGTTTGCTTGGAATTCACTTTTCTTAAATCTCATACAGATGTTTAACTTAAATATTGTATTCTTATTTTTAACGTCATTGGAACTGTTAATACTGATCTCACTTTGATTGTATAATACATTCAGTTTTTACGGGGAGAGAAAGTATAATTTTTTATATAGATTTTTGGGATAAGGGCAAAAATATAAATGATTCTTGAGTACCTGTTTATCTTCCATCATCAACATATTGACATCTACAAATCCTTTAATCAGAAAAAAATGACACTACTAGTAAAAGTAGTAGATAATAAAATGCAATCATTTGAAGCAATTACAGTAAGTATAATAAGTGAAATACCTAATTATACATTTTAAAGAGAATAAAGACTTTGTGGGTTTTTAACCTGTAAAAAGTAACAACATAAATTGATCTATTTTGAATAATAAAAGGTCAATCAAACTTCTTACTAAAAAGATGAAAATCATTAATAAAATTCTTGGGGTGTTTGGGTGGCATCCAACTCTTGGTTTTGCTTAAGTCATGATCTCATGGTTTTATGAATTTGGGCCCTGCATCGGGTTCTGTGCTTACAGTGCAGAGTTGGCTTGGGATTCTCTGTCTCCCTCTCTCTCTGCCCCTCCCCCACTCATGCGTGTGCGCGTGCGTGCGCTCTCAAAATAAATAAATATTATTTGTAAAAAAAATAAAACTTCTCAATTATGGATTATTTATAATACCTTGTCTATAATTAGGCACTATAGAATAATTTTAACTTTTTATTATGAAAAAACTTAAATGCAAAGAAGGCTAATATGATTTCTTATGTAAGCATCACATAGCTTCAATAATTATCAAGCCAAGTCTAAAGATATATTATTTATATCCTAACTACTTCTGTAAACCATACTTTTACATATGTAAAAGTTTAAATAATAATCTTTAAAAGGTTAGAATTTCTTTACAAATCTATAATGTTACTATTATATGCATATTTTAGAAGTAACATATTCTCTAATATTGTTCATATGTTCCCATTTGTCTTAAATATTACGTTATTTTTATTTGTTTGAACCAAAATCTAAATAAATTAAAATTATTGTAATTTTACATGTGTTCACACATACACACTCATTTATCTTCAAGTTTTGCCTCTATTTTTGTCTTACAACTTATTTTATTGACAAAACAAAATCTTTTTCCTGTAGGAAGGTATGCAGTCTGGATTTTACTGATTATATCTTCATACTATTTGTTAGGACATTTCTCTTATGTCTGTGTTTTTGTAAATGGAGTGGCTGGATCTATAGGTTTCAACAGATACAGGTTTAATATTTTGGGCAGAACTACTTATGTGGTTTTATGTTCTTCCATCAGATAGCAAATTGTTTCTGATTGTCTTTTTTGTGATGTTACCCGTTGTGATGATTAATACCTATATTTCCTTTTCTATTATGGGTTTATTAAGGTGAATTTAATTTTTCTTAAAAATATACATCATATTTCACTAATAATCATAGTATTTTGGGCAAATTTGATTCATTAAAGTCAGTACATTATAAGTATAATGACTTAAGTTTAACTCTGATATAATTATTTATATAATTATATATATATATAATTACATATGTATATATACATATATATACACACACATATATATAACATGTATAACAGTTATATATGTGTTATATATAACATGTATATGGATGATTTAGAATATTCAGATGAGGCAGTATTTTGGAAATTATCAATGAGGAATCTTTGACTTCTTGGAATTGAATCTGCAACTAAAATAAATTTTAAAATATTTGACTATCACATACATAGAAAATACTCTCAAATAATTTTGGAATTTGTTCATAAAGCCCAAATCTATTAAGATGCAGTTAATGTTATAGAAAATGTGATACCTCAGGGGCACTTGCGCTTGGGTGGCTCAGTCGGTTGGGCATCCAACTTTTGCTCAGGTCATGATCTCACAGTTGGTGAGTTGGAGCCCCGCATCGGGCTCTGTGCTGACAGCTTGGAGCCTGGAGCCTGCTTCAGATTCTGTGTCTCCCCCTCTCTCTGCCCCTCCCCTGCTCATGCTCAGTCTCTCTCTATCTCTCAATAATGAATAAACGTTAAAAAAATAAAAAAAAAAAGAAAATATGATACTTCTTAAAGCTGAAGAAATCCTTTACAATGCACTAGACCTAACACCTCCATATTCTGGTGAGAAGGCTGTAAACAGTTATTTTCCAAGTTATCTTTTCAGTTGGTGTCTGTTATACCAGGAGAGCATATATTTCTAAGCATGACATTGAGCAAAATTTTGATGTAAAATATAACTGCCACACGTCTTCTTTTTTTTTTTTTTAAGTATAGTTGATATAAATGCCAGACATCTTAATCTTATTTTTTTAAGTTTTTATTTTTTGTATTATGAAATTTATTGTCAAATTGGTTTCCATACAACACCCAGTGCTCATCCCAACAAGTGCCCTCCTCAATACCCATCACCAACCCACCTCTCCCTCCCACCCCCCATAAATCCTCAGTTCTCAGTTTTTAGGGGTCTCTTATGTTTTGGCTCTCTCCCTCTCTAACCATTTTTTTCCCTTCCCCTCCACCATGGTCTTCTGTTAAGTTTCTCAGGATCCACCTAGGAGTGAAAACATATGGAATCTGTGCTTCTCTGTGTGACTTATTTCACTTGGCATAACACTTCCCAGTTCCATCCATGTTGCTACAAAAGGCCATATATCATTCTTAATCTTATTTTTGTCACAAAAGCAACTCTTATTCATTTACTTCTCTCATAGGTCTTCCTTCCTCTTTCTTTAATACACTGTATGGCCTCATTCTACACCAAGATGTCTTATGTCACTACTGAAGTTTTCTTTTTTGTTGTTGTTTTGTATTTTTTTTCCTATTAGTATCTTGACATGCTAATAATACACACCCATGACTCATTGTAGTTCAAATTTATATATTTTTTTTCAACGTTTATTTATTTTTTTTGGGACAGAGAGAGACAGAGCATGAACGGGGGAGGGGCAGAGAGAGAGGGAGACACAGAATCGGTAACAGGCTCCAGGCTCTGAGTCATCAGCCCAGAGCCTGACGCGGGGCTCGAACTCACGGACCACGAGATCGTGACCTGGCTGAAGTCGGACGCTCAACCGACTGTGCCACCCAGGCGCCCCACAAATTTATATTTTGTAATAGCTAATGTGTATATTCTGATCTAAACAAAGTAATCTCTGGCATTTGGGGCTTTATACTTTATCTTTCCATTTGAACTAAAAAAATCATATTTTCTCTGAAGGTGGCATATTTATTAAGCATCATAAAATAATGCAATAATTGTCTTTAAATTAAAAATTTTAGGATATGTTTCTTAATTATATAATCTCATATAGGATTTATTTTTATTTTAAGCAGATACTACAGTTTCATATAAGCAATAATGCCCTGGACAATCAACAGAAGTGTTTTCAGCTGTGTAATTTACTAGTTATGCTAATTTAACTAGCAGTAATTGAGCCTGATTTATAGAAGGGACTATTGTTAGCCTTATGGGAAATTATACAGTGTACTGTCAGGTTAATAAAGGATGATCTTTTAAATTGTTTGACTTATCTCTCTTTAAAAGTATACCTGGTTTTGCAAAAGAAAAGGTTTCTAAGAAAGTCCATCTGTCATAACAAATCTCTCTGCATCTTGAGTACCTAACCGCTATGTGTTCCATTTACATGTTCTATTTTTGTATAACTGTCACAAATAAGTTGTATATCATGGGCTACATTTTCTCAAAACATAAGTCAATGCATGGTTGACTTACACATTTCATTGGATGTATTGACTCCTTTAACTTTTGAGTACTTGGTGAAGCTAATATGGAAAGAGAGGGACTTTAATGCAGTGTTTTTTAAAGTGCTAAGCCAACCAGCCCAGATTCTTTTGGGTTCTATGTTAAGAATGCATATTCTTGTGAATAACCCAGATTTACTGAATCAGAATTTATTTATCAGGAAGTGCATTTTTATCAAGTTCCTGAGAGTTTGAAGCACACTGATTTAGTTCTTCTAAAATTATATTTTTTAGATAATTGCCAATTTAATCTAGCACATTTCTTCCAATATTATTATTTCTTGATTGTTAAACCGTATATTTAATATGTATGGTAAGTGAATAGTTGGTCAAAATTTAACACATTTATTGAAATATAGGAAATACAGAGTTAAGCAAGAAAAATAAAATTTTTGTTTTCATTTTGAAAGGTCTTAAAAGTGGCATTTTGAGGACTCACACATTTATTAAGAAAACATAATGTAAAATATATCCATGAGAAAGGTGCAGAGGCACACATTACCTTTGTTTAAAAAATCATAAGTGGGTTGGATTCGAAGAGGGAAGTTAATTTTTCTTTTAATTTTTGATCTGTTGAAATAAGCTTATATTTGCAGAATTTAAAAAAAAATATTATGGAACAGAAAAATATCTTCGAGACATCTTGTCACTAATGGTAACAAGTCTCTACTATAATTGTGGAAAGTTACATTAATAATTTTATCCCAACCATATTTACTTGTTTATCTATGTCCCCATAATATAGTATAGAGTCTGAAAAGTGGGTAATTTAGCTAATTTTCCCCAGGGCACCAAACTTGCAAGTGTAATACCTGAGGTAGAAATGAAGGAACTTTGGGGGGGTCGCCTGGGTGGCTCCAGTCAGTTAAGCCCCCGACTCTTGATCTTGGCTCAGGTCATGATCTCAGGGTCTGTGAGATCCAGCCTCATGCCAAGGCTCTGTGCTGACAGTGCGGAGCCTGCTTGGGATACTCTCTCTCTCTCTCTCTCTCTCTCTCTCTCTCTCTCAATAAATAAAGAAACTTAAAAAGAAATTGAGGAAATTTTATGTCAAGGAATACCCATGTATTGTATTCCTCATGTTTTCTTACCTCCTTTCCTATCTCCTGTACTTTCTTTTCTTCTATTTTTATACATTAATATATTTCATATTTATCATAAAGTCACAAGAACTGTACAGTAATTTGTGAAGGGAGAGAGAGGGAGAAAGGACAAGAGGGAAGGAGGCAGAAGGAGAGAGAGGAAGAGAGAGTAAGGTCTCATGTCTCTGCTTATAAGGGCATTAATCTGATTCATGAGGGCTCTACTCTTATGACCTTATGTCCTCCCAAAGGCCCTATCTCCTAACAGCCTCACATTGTGGTTAGAATTTTAACACATAAATCTAGGGGTGACATAAACTTGGAGTTCATAACTACCCTATTAGGTTCAAGGACAAGAGCCTGGGAGTGGATGTGACTCTCGGATCTGAGGCTTTCAAGGTTTATGCACCCTCATGATGTCCCACATTTGTCTTTAATAATTTATTGAAAATGTTACCGGCATTCTTCTTGGCAGTTTATGTTATCACATGGCATCTTCTGGACGTATGCAAATGCTTGTGATTTGTATCTCCTTGGAGCTGCCTGTCTTTCCTTAGATTTCAGGTTTAGTTGTGCTTCTCATTCTTTTTTCTGAGAGGTTCAAGAAAAGGCAAAATTTCTTGTATGGGTGGGATTGGCACACTTTGTAGTTTTTTTTTTCCATATAAAGTAGAAGCCAGAATGTATCTGGCATTTTAACTTATTAATTATTTTAATTTATAATTAAAATTATAATTATGTTTGCTTGTTGACATTTTGTTCAAAATTATTTATTGAACAGATAATTTTATAAAGCATATGTTAGTTTCAGACAGTACACAAAAATAAGTATAATTGTTTTTAGGAAAATAGGAAACCTTTCCTCACTCTTAGTGTTTCCTGTCATGTGAAGGATATGCCATCAGAAGAATACCTCTAATATCTACCTTCCTAACTTCTCCTTTATTTATAGGAAGATGAATGATATTTTGTCACTGAGTTTGAGATTGGACATGGAAATGTGTAGCTCAGTCCACTTCTTTTTCTCTCATTTTGCGAGTAAGATTACTGAGAGCCCACATTTTGTTCTTCAGAGCACAAATTTTATACAAGCTGACTGCACATAGGAATGCCTAAATAATCAAGAGCTACCTACAGCTGGGTGAGTAAGTTGTCTGTGGGATTTGGCTTTAGAATATTTTATTGCCATTCATCTATATTACCTTCCCTCACAAAAGACAGCAATAATATTAACAATAATAAAGGTTCCATTTTGGAATGTGTATGCCTTATTATTCTTTGCCTGTTTCAGGTAGAGTTCTAACAAAAATAGAAAAAAAAACATTACTAATAAGGCACTTCAAAACATAAGCAGCAGGATTATGACCATCACTAATATTTCTTGATTGATAGGTTAATTTGCTAAGAATTCAATGTGGTACCTAAAATAGTCTTCACAATTGTATGAGGTCGGTGTGAATATTTTTCTGTTATATTATGGCCACTTATCCAAGTAGCCTCATGACCCACGATGATAATTTTTTAAAAATCCTACCTCATAGAACTTTTACCTGGTCAGTTCTATTCATTCCCTTCCACTCCATTTCATATAGCCAGTTAGCTACCCAACAACTTAGTGGCTTAAAACAACAATAATTGTTAAATCATAGTGTCTATGGATTGAAAATTTAGGTAAACCTTGACTAGATAGATGCCTCTTGCTCAGGGTGTCTCATGGGCTGTCACTTAGTTGTCAGCTGGGGCTTCAGCCTCCTCAAGGTATACCTGGGCAAGAACCTGTTTTCATGCTCACTCCCATGGATGTTGGCAGACCTCAAGCCATCCTTGACTTCTGGTGTGAAGTAACAGTTGATTGCCACAGGAACTTCTGCACAAGTCAGCTCACAGCATTTTGAGAGATAAAGAGAAAGAAGGGAGAGAGAGAGAGAGAGAGAGAGAGGGGCAGGGAGGGAGGGAGGGAGGGAGAAGGAGAAGGAGATAGGGAGAGGAGGCGAAGGCTAATATGTAAGTCACATGATGTCTCTGCTGCCATATAATGTTCATTAAAGGCAAGTGAGTAGGTTAAGTCCACACTCAAGCGGAAGAGAATCCAAAACAGCATGGGAACTCAGGAGTGGGAAACATGAGGTGGGGGAACTTGGAGTCAACAAACATGATTATACGTAAAACTTTGTTTTATTTTTTTCATCACCCCACCTCTGACATTTTAACCTAATATATCGCTCTCTGATTTCAATCACTGATCCTTTAAACTTTCTTCCACATGGACTGCTCTCAGCTGATTCAGCAGTGTTTTTTTGGATTTCCAGTGCTTTCACTCTTCCTTCTTCAATGCTCATGTCTGTTTTCTCTCTTCTAAGTCCTAAATTTCTTCAGGAATGGACTCATTATACTTGCTGACACTGTGATCAAGAATTGAAAATCTTGTCTTACCTCATGTCACTTTTTGTAATAGACTTCCTGAAGTTATTATAGGCAAGGGAAGGTATGCAAATAGATAAAATACCATTTTATTATAGGTGCGAATAACCAATGTACCAATGCATAGCTGTGGGTAAGCTCTGCTGGACGGTTGATCATGAGCCATAATAAGCTCCAGAAAGCACAACTTCCTATAAAGCTCCAAAAATAACATGGACTCAACCATTTCCCTTTACTGTACCAGAGGTTACTGTGGAATAAACAGTGAGGTGGATTATGCCACTGTGATTATCACATTCTCAGTTGCAAAGACTCTTAGAAAAAGTCAAAGGAGTATGAATTAGAAAACCCCTATTTTTTTTAAATCTCACCATAAAATTTAAAATATATATTTTCTGATATTTTCGACTTCACCTTCATCCACCTCAAAACCAGATGACAATCTTGATTCCTATAATAGAGGTTTTTAGGCATGTAGCCTGTGATTTACTGACTCGTATACCAATTTATCTTATTAGGTATCCATCCTGATCTCTTCATTTTGCCTTCTCCAAGGAGATAATTTTTTTTCCTATGTAAAGTAAATTCATGTCTCTGTATGGTAGAGACTGACCCTTTATGTCTTTTTAGCAAAATAAGTGTAACCAATTTCTAGTCCACTGTGTATCTTTTCCTTTTCAATAAGTTTCTCTCCTTCAGCACATAAATATGTTTAAGTTTTTAAGACTTTAAAAAAAGAATTCTGCCATGACCCCTCTTTTTAAAACTTGCTTTTAAAAGAGAAACCTTTGCTCCCACATTACCTTTTTGCCTCCCGTTCAATGCTTAATCCAGTTTAATCTGACACCTTTACTCAACTTTCCAGTGAAACTTTTCTCACTAAGGTTATCAATGACTTTTACTACCAAGTACATTGAGCACTCTTTAGGCCTTATCTTAGTTAAACTCTTCTGTGAGTATTTGCCATTCTTGGTCACTCTTTTTCCTTTGAACTTTTCTATGGGCTTTACTAAGATCTTTATGCTGGCTCAGGCAAGCATCAGTTTATACCTGCATTGAAAATTGCTCAAGGTAAAATGGATTCAGCCATGCTTTATGAAACAGAACTCTGTGAGCTCATTCTTAAGTCAACTGTGCAGTAAAGTAAATTCAAAACCATTATCTGAGGTTAATCTTGAGTACCCTGCCTGGAGACACTCTTAAGGCTTATCTCCTTATATACATTGGATGTTCTTTAGTTCCAAATGCTTTTATTTTTAGGCTGTTCAGATTTCATGGAAGAGTATTAGTCCCTGAATATGTGTTCGGTGACTACCTTCTAATAGTTTTCAACCAACAGTTGGCCATGAAATATAATCTTGTGTTTAATCTCTATGATGTTTAAAAAATCATAATCTGGAGAAATGATATTAAGGGAATAGTGATTAAAATATATGAAAAATACCCCTCTTTTAGAATATCCACTGTACCACCACACAGCTCTTTCCCTAACAGGAGAGTTCACATGTATATCACATTTTGTTGATTCCATATGAATGGAATGTGGAGGAAACAGTATCATAAGTGATTAAGAACTCGTATTTTGGAGTAAGGCAGCTCAGGGTTTGAGTCCAGTTCAATGAAGCCTGAATTAGGTAATTAGGTAACATATTATTTTCTCTTACTAAACCTAAAGAGAATCATAATAATAACCACCTGTGTAAGTTTGCCTTCCCTTTCAGGAAACAGTCCTTCCAACAGTGTTTAGTATACTCTTTCATCCTGCCTTTAGTAATAGTACTTTTAATATTACCACTAATATTACAGTTCTTAGAAATTGGAAGTGTCAGGGCGCCTGGGTGGCTCAGTCGGTTGAGCGTCTGCCTTCAGCTCAGGTCATGATCTCACAGTCTGTGGGTTCGAGTCCCATGTCAGGCTCTGTGCTGACAGCTCAGAGCCTGGAGCCTGTTTCCAATCCTGTGTCTCCCTCTCTCTCTGCCCCTCCCCCACTCTCACTTTGTCTCTGTCTCTCAAAAATAAATAAATAAAAAAAAAATTTAAAAAAAGAAATTGGAAGTGTCTTCCATATGTACACATTTATATATCTCATTTATCATGAGACTATTGGATCTAGTCTCTTTATCAGTCGGTAAACTATGTATAATGCCTTTTCTATGTCTCAGAAATCCTCTTGAATTTTTCTCCTATGCAACCACCATAGTTTATAAATTGTATATGGTTTATTTTAACAATATTCACTTTATATATCCTAAAATGTGTGTGTGGGTATGTGTGTAAGCACCTCTCTTCCTCATTTTGTAAACTTTTTGGGGGTACAATTTTTTGTTGTTGTTGATCTTGTGTTAGATTTTTAGATTTTTATAGTTTACACAATAGTTGTAGTTTATACGGTTTTAGTTTATATGATAACTGGTCATTAGAAAGCATTTCCAAAACAATTTCTGGTTGCATGCATAAATAAGTAAATGATAAAATGTAATATGTGATGACTTTATTTGGAGTTTTACCTTACATCTGTTCAAGATCGTATTAATAATTTGAATAAATCTGTGGAAAATGTCAAATTTGCAGGTGACATTTATGGCAAAGCATAACAAAGATAGCTGGTAAAAATTTATGTTAAAATTTTAACTTGTGGAAACAGCTGATTCTGAAAAGAGAAATTTCAATATGGATGTATATGAATGTCTCAGTATGGCTCACGACTTGTCTGTTCAAATACACCATGAAGAAAGTATAGCTTAACAGCAACATGAGTAAATATAACTGATATTTTTAAGCTTAAATGGATTTTACAGGACTTCCAGGAAGATGCAATAGACATATTTTCCCTTTTATTTCATCGTAATACAAATACAAATCCATGAATATATATATGGCAGTCAGAAGAAAACTCTGAAAGTTGAGGGAAACAAGTCAAATCAGGAAGAGACCTGAGGACCCACGGGACTTCATTGTAGTGAGATTCCTGTTTTTGTTTTTGTTCTGTCCCGTATCACATACTTAGAGCTGAAGAAACTAGCAACTAGAAATAACAAAGGGTGCAGACAAAAGAAATGTCCCAACAAAACCTCTTCTCACTAGCCAAAGGATAGGAACAGTGGCCTAGCAAGACCAAAAACTTTTAGACAATAACTATAGTTCTCCAGACCGGCACCACATAAAAATTGTTGCCATCCACCTGCATCCCTGCCAGCACAGTGGATACCCTAAAATTTCATGTTGTCCAGGCTGAAGTTATATTATTAAGTTCCTAATTGATATTTTATAGAACATTTCACCAAATGTCAGCAGAAGACACTCTGATCCAGTGCTCATGAAACACATACCAAGATAGACTATCATCTGAGGCATGAAAGAAATCTCAGCAAATTTAAAATAATGGAAATATTCAAAAAACCATGTTCCCTGATGACTATGCCATAAAACAGACACTAAGAAAATCCTCCAAACACTAGGAAACAAAATGGCACACTTGGAGAAAAATCTATGGGTCAAAGCGGAGTTTTCAAGCACGCACGCACACACATACATGCGCACACACACCTGCATGCGTGCACACACACATTGAAATGAATGAAAAGGAAAGCGTGAAACCACAACGTATTAAAGTATGTGGGATACAACTTAAGAATTATAGAGAGATAAATTCATAGTGAGAGATGCACGTATAAGAACAGTAGAAATGTCTCAGATTAATAATCTAAGCTTCCATTTTGTATCAGTCACCTTGGGCTACCATAACATAAGCCTACAGGCTGGGTGGCTTAACAACTGAAATTTATTTTCTCACAGTTCTGGAGACTAGGTGTCCAAGGTCAAGGTGACAGCAGGATTGGTGTCCGGTAAGCCCTCTTTCCTGGGGTGTAGATGTTTGCCTTTTCACTGTGTCCTCACATGGTGGAGACAGAGACCAACCTCTTTGGTGTCTCTTCTCAGGACACTAATTCTACTGGAGCAGTGTCCCAAGTTATATAACCTTAATTACTTTACTATCTCCAATATAGTCAGAAGGGGAGAGGAGGTTTTTAAGGTTTCAACACATAGTTTGGGATAAACATTTAGTCTATTACATGCCTCAGGGACCTTGAAAAACAGCAAGTGAATTCAAAGCAAGCAGAAGGAAGGTTATAAAAAGTAGAAAAAATGAAATTTTAAACAGAAAAAACAATAGAAAAAGTCAATGAAATAAGGAGCTAATCCTTCCTAAAGATCAATATATTTGATAAACTTCTTGCAAGGTTGACAAAGAGAGATAAAACACAAATTACTAAGAGCAAAAATTTAACAGGGAACTTCATTATAGACCCTGAAGACATTAAAAGGGTAAAGAGAATACTGTGAAAACTCTTCACACATACACTTGACAACTTACATAAAATGGACCATTCCCTAAAAAGCATAAGCTACTACAATTCATCCAGGATAAGTTAGATAATTTGAATCATCCTATACCTGTTAAGAAAATAGAATTTCTTTAAAAACAACTAAAAAAGAAAACTCTACATTCAAATAATTTTCTTTCATAGTTCTCCCAAGTATTTAAAGAACAATGAATTCTACAAGTCTCTTACAGAAAATAGGAAGAAATAGCTCCCATTTTTCTTTTTTTTGGTAAAAATTAGAATTTGGCTGATACCAAAACAATAAAAGGACTGTTCAAAAAGAAAAGAAAAAAAAAGGGGGGGAGGGGAAGAAGAAATACAGAAATATTAATATCTGTCATGTATATAGAAGCAAAATTTGTAACAAAGCATTACCAAACAATATTCACCAATATATAATAATAATAACACAGCCTGCTCAAATCAAGTTTATTCCTACTATGAGGCTTGTTTGATATTAGAAATCATTCAACATGATCCACCATATTAAAAAGTTAAAGAGGAAAAAGATCTTGATCACATTAATTGAGGCGGAAATTATTTTTTGACAAAATTCAACACACATTCCTTATAAAAACTCTCAGGAAAACAGGAATAAAGGTTCATTTAAAAAATGTCACAAATAGGTTCTACAAAAGACCTTCCACTAACATTATACTGAAAATTGAACTAACAATGCTTTCTCTTTAAGATGAGGCCAGAGTTTCTATTGTTGTCATCATTATGCAGTAGAGTACTGGAAGTTCTAGTTCACACTAGACAAGGAAAGGAAATAAAAGGTTACAGATCAGAAGGGAAAATATTGAAAAAATTGAGTGTCTCTTTTATAGATGACATTATCATCTCTGCATATAATCCATAGAAGTCTATAATTTTAATATAGAAGAATATTGAGATATAATTGACATAACATTTTTTAGCTTCAAATGTACAACATAATTATTCAATATAAGTATATATTGTGAGAAGTTCACATTATGACCATTTAACATTCATCACCATGAACAACCATCAACATGGTTACATTGTTTTTCTTGTGATAAGAACTTTTAAAGTTTGCTCTCATAGCAACTGTCACATATAGAGTACATTATTAACTATAGTCACCATGCTGTGTATTATATCCCCCATTCCACAGTTTAAAAAATAATGAAGGGAATTTTTCCATTTGTAACAATATGATGGACATTGAGAGTATTATGCTAAGTGAGGTAAGCCACACAACGAAAGACAAATACTGTAGGATCTCACCGTTAGTGGAATATAAAATACAAATAAAAAAAACTCATATAGATTTATTGAAAAATTTTTAAAAATCATTAAAGTAATCAAAGCAGAGAGCCAGAGACATATCTTGCAAATGGTATGGAAGATTCAACATTTTCCCCAAATTGAAGAGGCTTAGCACATAGAATAAAACAATTTTGGAAAGAAACTTTCCAAAATAATTTCAGAACTTCCTGTATACCTATAGTAACCCAAGACTGTATGGTGTTGACAGAGATAGACACACAGATCAGTGGCATAAAATAGAGCATTCAGAAATAGACCCACACAAATATTTTCCAACTGATTTAATACATGAAATTACAAATGCAATTTAATGGAAGAAAGATAGCCCTTGCAACAAATGGTGCTGGAGCAATTGGACATAAATAACCCCAAAAATAAAATCTTCAGGGTCTAAGGCTAAGCAAATAATTATTTTATTTGATACTAAAATCCTGACCCATAAAAAGAAAACTTGATCAATTGGCTTCATCAAAGTTAAAAACTTGCTGTATAAATATCATGTAAAGAGGATAAAGATACAAGCTAAAGGCTAAAGAAAAATAATTGTAATCCACAAAACAAAAAAATTAGTATTTAGAATATATCAAAAATTCGCAAAACTCAAAATTAAAAAAAAAACTCAATTTTTTTAAATGAGCAAAAGACATGAATAGACACATAAAAAAGGATATAGAGGGGCGCCTGGGTGGCGCAGTCGGTTAAGCGTCCAACTTCAGCCAGGTCCCGATCTCGCGGTCCGTGAGTTCCAGCCCCGCGTCAGGCTCTGGGCTGATGGCTCGGAGCCTGGAGCCTGTTTCCGATTCTGTGTCTCCCTCTCTCTCTGCCCCTCCCCCGTTCATGCTCTGTCTCCCTCTGTCCCAAAAATAAATAAACGTTGAAAAAAAAAAAAAAAAAAAAAAGGATATAGAGATGATAAATAAGTAGGTTTAAGATGTTCAACATCATTAGGCATTAGGGATTTTATTACTAAAACTATAAAACGGTATCACCACACATGTATCAAAATCACTGAAATAATAGTGACACCAGTAAACAGTGGTCAGGTTGTGGAATAACTGACTCATACACTAGGGGAGGGAATGTAGTGTTACAGCCGTTCTGCAAACCTTTGGCATTTTTTAAAAAATTAAACATGCAAATATTCGGTGAACCAGCATTTAGACTCCTGGTTATATATAGTAGAGAAATAGGGGTACCTGGGTGGCTCAGTGGGTTAAGTCTCCAACTTTGGCTCAGGTCATGATCTCCTGGTTGGCGGGTTTGAGCCCTGCGTGGGGCTCTGTGCTGGCAGCTCAAAGCCTGGAGCCTGCTTCCGATTCTGTCTCTCTCTCTCTCTCTCAAAAATAATCATTAAAAAAAAATTTATAATAGAGAAATGATAACGTGTTGACACAAAAGCCTAAACATGAAAGTTTATGCCAGCTTTTTTGGTAACAATGAAAACCTGGAAAAAAATTAAACGTCCTTCAACAAAAAAACTTAAATAAATTGTAGTACATTCATATCATGGAATATAACTTAGCAATTATAAAAAATAAATAAATAAATGAACTATCGACACATGCAGCAACCTGAATTTATCTTAAAGACGTCTATTGAGAGGGGAATAAATCTCAAAAGGCTTTGATACTATATTGATTCCATTTGCAGAACATTTTTGTAATTATAAAATGGTAGAGATTAAAAAGAGATTAGTAGTTGCTAGGTATTATTAGGGTGTGGGTTTGGGAAGAAAGTTGCTGTGTTTATATAAAAGACAAAATGAGGGATCCTTGTGATGACCAACATGTTTTTGGGGTTTTTTTTTTAATGTTTATTTATTTTTGAGAGCGAGCGAGTGCATGCGGGCAAGTGGGGGAGGGTCAGAGAGAGAAGGAGACACAGAATCTGAAGCTGGCCCCAGGCCCAGAGCTGTCAACACAGAGGCCAACAGGGGGCTTGAACTCAAGGGTCATGAGATCATGACCTGAGCCGGTTGGTTGCTCAACCAACTGAACCACCCAGGCACCCCTTGACCAACATGTTTTGTTTCTCTATGGGATCAATGTCAATATACTGGTGGTGATACTGTACTATAGTTTTGCATAGCATTGTCTTTGGAGGGAACTTGATAATGGATCTATAAGAACTCTCTGTATTACTTTTGTAACTGCATGTGAATCTTCAATTATCAGAAAATAAGTTTAAAAAAGAAAACAAAAAGAATTTACAGAGCCATGTGTCTGTCACAAAATTTCAGTGTTATGTATAATACCTTAATACATAGAAAAACAGAGATGTTATTGGCAATTAATATAGTCAAAATCAAGCCAGGATACAGGGTTTAATTCTTTGTAAACACCTGGAGTATTTTAGACTAATTGGGGTTTATTTATCAACGGAAAACAGGGTGAGGAATAATTCCGAACTGTATGATATACTGAGTTACAAACTACCTCCACATATTTGAAAATTCATATATTTTCTTTTTTCCTTAAATTCGAATTAGAAGTAATGGTAAAAGTATCATGGCAACAGATTTCATTCTTGAATGAGGAAGTACTGTTTATAGTATTTAACATTTATTAGTTGATTTTTCCCTGGTTATATTGTAAGTATTTGACATATATAATTCATTTAGTCCTGAAAACAATATAATGTTATCATTAATAAATATTGTCCACATTTTACAGATGATGAATATTGAAGTTAAATATTCTCGTAAGTTTACCTCCAGACCCAGTAGCTGGGCCAACTTTTGAGTCAAAAAACTTTGACTTCCAAGATTTTGCTGTTAATCATTGTATTATAGTATATTTAGTATATGTTTCCAGCTATAATGGAATAAACTAGAAATACATAACTGGAGGAAGTTTATTAGCCACTTGAGTTACTAATCCTGTCATTTGACAGCTATAGACATATTCCCAAATATCCTTAATTAAGGTAATGTCAACAAGTATTCCTTGAACTTTGTTGTTGAAAATAAGGTAATAGAGCATTTTATGTATAATAGAATATATAAAACTTAAATATAAAAGGTCATTTCTTTAAATATGTTTCTTGTCTATATGTTCCTGATATATATGTAATTATGCATTCATGATTTATATGGTATATATTTAATGTACATATTATGTATATATATATATCAGGAAAAATTATTTCCTCATAGGCTTATGCCTAATTTTATTTAACAGTGAGAGCATTACTTAATTTTTAGTTGTTTTTATAATCTATAAATCTTGTTGCCTCGGAGTATCCAATTCATTGATGCTTAAGTGAAGTATGTCCATTTGGTAGATTTGACAGTTCATTGTTTTAATGTGATTTTCAGCAGTGGAATTACGGACTTGACATCTAAGCAGTTTAAAGGGAAACATTTTCTTAATTTCACTAGCTCTTGGTTGTAGTTGTTGATTATACTAGAGTTTTATAAAATGGAGGTGACAATCAAGCAGGAAAGGCTGTGAGGATAAGGGAGATTTTCCTTTCCTGTCACATGTAAATTGGCCTATAATACACCCCAGATATGGAACTTCTCTCTGTTTATAAAAGGTGGGATGGGATAACATTGGAGGATTTAAGGAAAATGCCTGAGGAACAAAGTTCCCATCTTTTTTTCATGTTTAGTTCTCTGCTTCCTACACAAACCTTGTTGTGGACCCAGTTATAGAAATTTATTTATTCTGGATATACAGAAGGAGAGCCTTGCTTTAATCATTCTAAATTTTCTTTCATTGGGGCGCCAGAAGGATCAGTTGGTTAAGTGTCCAACTTCGGCTGAGGTCACGATCTCACGGTTCTTGGGTTGGAACCCCATGTCGGGCTCTGTGCTGACAGCTCTGAGTCTGGAGCCTGCTTCAGATGCTGTGTCTCCCTCTCTCTCTGCCCCTCCCATGCCTGTGCTATCTCTGAGTCTCTAAAAAAATATGACTAAACACTAAAAATTTCCCTTCATTTTTATTTCATGTCAATAGTTTTCACATGAGAGAGGACAGTCTTGATACAGGGTAACTCGGTTGCTAAAAGCTATGAGTGAACCTCCTTTTTCATGATTATATGGGAATCACACCAGACCCAAGAAGGCAAACAGAGATGATATAATCAGACCCAAGGAGGTCTGATGTTAGCTGACATGTCAAGGTAGATGGCCATGCAAATTAGAATGCAATATTGTGATTGGATATAAGGTAATGACATCATTACATGATATAGGCAAATATTTACTCAGAGGAAAATCTGGACCAATCATTCCTAATCAGATGCTACTGAAAATAAGAGTGGAATACTGTCTTTTACTTTACCCCACCACAAAATTAAATAAGCCATACGAGTCTACTATGAATCCACTTCATATCTTGAGAAGTAGTAGTAAGATATATGTGAAATTTGAAAAGAAATGTATTTTACCGAACAGAGACTGTATGTTTACTTATGGACCTATATGAATTATTGAATTAGAACAACTTTACTAGATTTTAACAAAAACTAAACTGTACTCTCATAGTGAGGAATCCTGAAGGAAATGAAATGGTTTAGGTACATAAAAAAGAAAGGAAGGAAGAAGATGTTTGTATATCTGAATATAGTGTCAGTAAAGTTGGATCCCCATGTAAACAAAGATAAAATGTTTATAAAATGGGGAGGAACTAAGGAAAGGTCATAAATTTTATGGAGAGATCAGGGAAATTTTCACATGCAAAAAAACTTCCACATGTGTAAAATTATTGGGTGAACAGGGATGCATCAGATATCACTGACTGGGGAGAACATCTTGAACAGAGTAACCAGCCTTTGCACTGACACCGTGTTACTATATATTTTAGCTTGTTTTTGAAACAATAAGTTTTAGAATCAATCATTAAAGTTTGAGGTGCAAATGGAGGCATAAATGACAAGAATTGACTAGAGAAATATAAATAATTGGGTCATAGATGATCTACTTAAATGTTTCAAAAAAAGAAAGGCTGTGGTTTAATTTGTGCTTTGGCTTGACCACTCTCCCAGTTGTATGAAAATTTGATGTGAATAGGTAAAATATGTTGAGCAGAGGGATTACTTGGAAAGTATCGGTAGTAGTTCTGAAGATTCAAGGTGAGAACAAGTCTAAAGTAAGCAGTCAACTGTAGGGATGACTAGGTGAAAAGATGTTTGAGAAATATTCAGAAGTTAACTTAATAGGAGTCAGTAAGTGATTAGCTAATTATATCAATAGAAGAAGTAGAGACCTGGACCATTTACTGAATCTGAGTTTTCATGATTTGGTAGAAATTGGTGTCATTGCATGAAGTTAGCAAAAACAGGTATAAAGTGAGTTTGGTCTAGAAAGTAGGTTCAGGGTCAATGAAGGGGAAATGAAGTCATTTTTTGTCATGTTGAGTTTTATCATTAGCACATCCAACAGGAAATGTCCCACAAATAATGTGTTCAGAATCTCAAAACTAAAGATCT